>NW_027504843.1:0-157500 GCF_021521415.1 Bidens hawaiensis | reverse complement strand
CTTCAACACCAGAAATTTCAAAATGAGGTAAAAGACTTACAGCGTTGATGTGCACATTGTTTACCTTCTTGGAGCTTGAGCAGTAATGGTTCGGGTTGACTGTAGTATCACTCGGGAGTTGACCTGCACTCTTTTGCAACTTTGCCATATCTGCTGCGAGCTGACCAATCTGCTTTGACATTGCCTCTGCTGACTTATCATGTAACTCAAACTGTTTTTTCGTCTCAACCTTATGATCTGTCATAAACTTCATCAATGCATCCAACTTTGAGTGCACCGACTCATCCGCATTTCCCGAGGACCCTCTCTGTTGGTCCTGATTACCCGATGAATTTCCACCCCGGTTACCGTCTCTGTTATACCCCCGATTCTGATCATACGAACTTTGTTGCTGCTGATAACCGCCCTGGCGGTAATTACCCTGCGACCTGTTCTTGCCCGTTCCCTGAAAGTTCGAGTTCAACTGAGAAGACACGTTCCCGTAGCGAAAGTTCAGCTGATTCCTCAGGCCCGGGTGATAAGTGTTTGAATCCATCCCTTGACCCTTGGAATCCCCGTAAGCATAATTAACTTCTTCAGTATCATCCTCCTCTTCATCGTAAAACTCGGGGTAATTTTCTGCCTTATGCCCGAGTTCACCACAATCTTCACAAACCGAGAATTTAACACCAACTTTCCCGACTTCTTTCTTTTTACCCTTTCTATACCCAGCCAGTTCACGCTCTAACTCAGCAATTCTCTCAGACTCACTCGTGACTGACTTAACTGACCTGGCGGAATTACCACGTCTTCGTCTCTCAGCTGCTGCTTCTGATTTTGAGTCTTCACACATAAACTCCAAAAGGTCCCAATCATCCTCCTCGGGCTGATTCAGCAACTGACCATTACACGAGGCCTTAAGATGCTTTCGGTCCTCGTATGTCAAACCATCAACAAAATACTTTACCAATTCCCACAGATCTATTTGGTGATGTGGGCATTTTCTGATCATATCTTTATACCTGGTAAAAGCTTCATGAAATAATTCGCCAGATAACTATGAAAAATTACGAATTTCCGAACGGGCCTCGGTGGTCTTTGACTGTGAATAAAACTCGTTTAGAAACACCTGTTGCATCTCAGCCCAATTTCTGATATTGTGCATCGGTAGCGAATTAAACCATAGTTTTGCTTTGTCTTTTAGGGAAAACTGGAATAATCGCAACCGGACCTCATCCTGATCAAACGTACCATCACCAATAGACCCGCAAATAGCCGAAAAATCGGTCAAGTGAGAATACGGGTCTTCCGAAGCCATCCCGTGGAAATGAGGAACGATGTTGATGTATGATGGCAGGGACTTAAAAGTTTGTTTTCCCTGCACTCGTTCCTGTGGGACCAACAGAGATGCTCCATTCGAAATAGCCGGTCTGAACCGACTGTTAACACCGTGAACCTGTGAGGTCTGAGCCCTTGTGCGGAAGCGTGAATAATAGTCAATACTTATCAACGGTGTGGAGCTCGGATCTAGGGTTAGGATCGAATCTAACTCGTATTCACTCTTGAATGATGTTAGTTGGACGGATGAGGTGTATTGGGAGAGAGCCTGATTTGATTAACAATCAACAATAAAGTAGGATGAACAATTGTAATCAAAACACAAACAAGATAGAAACGGTAGTATGAAATATTAGCCGAATGATTCTCATTAAGATGAAACACTCATACATACATTCATACATACAATCAATTAAGAAATATCTCAGCCGCCACCAGGAGAGCTCATCCTGGAGGCAGAGACTCTCTCAAAGGGATAAAACCCTAAATCTCACATATACACAATACAGTCACTCATACTAGACAAATGAATAAAAACATCTATTTATACTAGCCTAGCATGACTTGGTCTTCAAGCCATCCACCCTTGGTTGAGACCAAAATAATATATTTTTCACCCAAAGATTAATTCGATGCGTCGGTCTAAAATATAAGTCCCAACAATCTCCCCCTTAGACCGATGCCATCTTATTTCAATCGAGCACATCTTATTTCAATCCATAGATTGATTTCTTCAACTTGCATACTTTATTAGGATGTTGTGGATCGACAAAACCTTCAGGCTGAACCATATAGACATCTTCTTCAAGGTGTCCATTTAGAAAAGCATTTTTGACATCCATTTGGCATATCTCATAGTCATAATATGCGGCTATGGCAAACAATATCCTTATAGACTTTAACATCGCCACGGGCGAGAAAGTTTAATCATAATCAACCCCTTGAGTTTGAGTGAAACCCTTTGCTACAATTCTAGCCTTATAAGTATCCAAGTTTCCATGCATATCAGTTTTCTTTTAGAAAACCCACTTACTTCCAACCAGTTTGGAATTAAGTGGTGGAGCAACCAGGTCCCATATTGGTTGTCATGCATGGATTGCATCTCAACGTTCATGGCTTCTAGCCATTTATCACAATCAGATTGTGACATTGCATCTCGGTATGTGGTTGGTTCACCAAAATCTACCACATAGCATCCATCCATGAAAAATCCATATCTTTCAGGTGGAGTGCTAATACTACCAGATTTGCGAATGTTTTGTGTGTTTTGATCAACCATTTGATCATCATCAACAACCTCTTGTTGATTACTAGTGTCAACCAAACGTGTATCGGCTTGTGGTTCTTGATCCTCCTCGAGTTCCATAGTTCTATCGGTTCCTTCCATAAGGAACATTCTATCCAAGAACTTAGCCTTGCGAGCTATAAACACTTTATGCTCATTTGGATTGTAGAAGTAATATCCCAATGAATCTTCAGGATATCCTACAAAGATACACTTAATGGAACGGCTTTCAAGTTTATCAGGGGTGTAGATCTTAACATAAGCCTCACATCCCCATACCTTTAAATATGATAATGATGGAACCTTTCCATGCCATATTTCAAAAGGTGTCCTTTCCACTTTCTTGGTTGGTGCCGTATTTAAAATACGGGCAGCGGAGATCAGTGCGAAACCCCAAAATGATAGAGGTAATGTGCTTCTAGCCATCATGGATCAAACCATATCCAATAAAGTTCGATTCCTCCTTTCAGACACACCATTATGTTGTGGTGTTCCGGGTGGAGTAAGTTGTGAGACAATCCCACAACTTCTTAGATGATCTAGAAACGCATCATTGAGGTATTCACCTCCTCTATCGGATCGAAGTACTTTAATTTTTTTGTTGAGTTGATTTTGTACTTCATTTTGGAAGACTTTGAACATTTCAAAGGATTCATTTTTGTGTCTTAACAAGAACACATACCCATAGCGACTATAATCGTCGGTAAAGAAAATGAAGTATCTTTCACCATTCCTTGTCATTGTCCTAAAAGGGCCACATACATCCGAATGTATGATACCTAATAAGTCTTTCGCCCATTCATTAGTTCCACTAAAGGGCTCCTTGGTCATCTTTCCCACTAAACAAGATTCACATTCATCAAATGAATCATCACTTGATTTCAAAAGACCATTCTTTTGAAGTGTATGAATGCGATCCTTGTTTATATGACCAAGGCGACAATGCCAAAGAAAATACTCAAGTCCAGTTTGAGTCTTTTGGTGCTTGCTTGGTACAACGAGTTATCAATGGATGTATTAGCATGAACCAATTCATAAATGCCATTAAACGGCATTGCTTTAAAATAAAAGACATCATTCATGAAAACATAAAACCCATTGTCTACAAACTTGAAATCATAACCACATTGTCTTAAAAGAGAAACGGAGATAATGTTCCTAGTCAAACTAGGAGCACACAAAATGTTTTTCAAAATAACTTCCAAACCATTTGGAAGCTTCAAAACATAATCTCCTCGGGCTTGGACGTCAACCTTTGCTCCATTGCCCATGAAGAGACTTATATCTCCTTTCTTGAAATCATTTCTTTTTTTGAACTGTGACACTCGTCAATTTCAGGTTAACTCTGTTAATCCGAACTCCGTTAATTCAAACTTAAGGTCACACGAACTGTAACGCATATCTCATTACATTTAAACTAGGGTTTAGATGACGCATGACAATCACTACACAAGTAGTCTTTCGGAATTTCACCGAAACACACACGAGTCGACTCAAATCGTTGGTGATCAAACAACAATTAATATAAACAAGTACTTAGTATAATATGTATAATGTGTGATAATATTTGTTATGTGACTTCATGTTTGCATGAATAACAATTATATTATGAATGAAATAGACTTGTTTGTGCTAGAACTAAGTTAACTAGAAGTGCAAGGGGTAAAGTGTAACATATCAATTACTTAAACAAATTAATTATTACATAACCCTAATCCCACTCTCCCCCTCTCCCCTACACGATGGAAGCCTCTCTTCCCCCTCCCCTTGACCGATTTTTGCACACACACATACATACAAGAGGATTACAAGTTGTTTTGAAGGTTCAAGAAGCTAATTAGGTAATATAAACACCATATTTAATCCATTCTATCATTTAATTGTATGATTAAACCTGTAATCATAAACCCTAAGTGTTAAATATGTTGTTTGTTGATGATTTAGGGTTACATGCATGATTGTTAGTTCATAGGTTAATTGTTTATTGAGTTTTGATGAAAACTGATGCTAGACAGATTATTGAATTCGTGTTTGGACGACTGTAACTCGATGTTAATATTATGTTTTGATGCGATTGTTGATTCTACAGTATACTAGGTCGAGTCTAGTTTTTGAAAAGTCCTAGTTTGTAACTTTTGGACGTATAAAAGTCTGTTTTTATTATTTTACAAAACTGTTGTGCAAGGCTGATTTGGGAGACCTGCTGTTAGGCTGTTTTGCGACTAAGATATCTCATAAACTACAAGACCAAATGGGTTGGTTTAACTTCTGGAAGAAAATACATTGAGTTAGGAACTTAAAACAATTGGTCTTGCATTAATTGGATTTGTCATTTAACAGGAATAACAAATAACATTCTATTGCGCATGATAATGATTGTTGTGTGTTTGCTGTGATGTTTTTATCATTGTGATAAAACAATATATGATAAAAATATAATAAAAATAGGTTTAGAAACCTATCTCACGTGTGCTTCTGTGATGATTTTTGGTGATTTATTTGAGTTGTGAGAATTTATTAATAAGAGTAATCTTGTCGAGTGAAAATCTGCATGGATAATTTAGCTGCTGTATTATTTAAATTGTCATGAAAAGTGCATAACCGATCGATGTTTGCTATGTTTTGACCAAATTGCCCTTTTGGGGGATAATTTCTAGTAATGTATAATATTAATACTTGACACGTAAATAGTTGTTCACACATGTAACGTATCACCAACGTGTTTGTCGAGTCGCAATTATTTCACAAACGAAACACGAAACGCATCTCATGCATAAGTTGTATGTTTCGAGTCTAGGGACTCACTCGTAGTTTAAATACTTAGAAAATCTCGTTTTTGTTTTTAGAACACTAGTGAGGATTTTCTGTGACGCGCACCTTTTTCTCGGATCTTTTTGGTTATCTTCGCAAACAGTGAGTTTCACGTCCCCTTTTTACTCTTTTTAAATGCTTTTATTTGGGGGAGGTAACATACTCCAACGCTGTAGATTTTATTTAGTTCTTATATATCACTTGTAACGCTAAGTGCAAACAAACCAACCAAAGTCCTTCATAACATCGAACCGGTTAATATTTGTATAATAGCGAGTCACTGTTGAGTAGTACTACTGGGTTTGACAAACCCCACCCAACTCTAAACTCGACTGTATGTCGAGTGGGTGTAATTTTGGCTAACACATTACCATGGTCGTGGTTGACATGGGGGCAAGGCAATTGATAAACAGTCAGCTTCGGTGTCGAACACTTAGTAATACTTGTTGATAGGTTAGCTACCTATTGATAGATAAATTGACTTAACACTATCTGGTAACGCAAACGCAAACGAAAAACGTAAACGCAAACGCTTTATTTATATAAACTTGTGAACTCACCAACCCTGTGTTGACACTTTTAGTATGTTATTCTCAGGTAGCCAAGGCGGGCGCGCGGTTTAGGACATGCATTCGCTAAACATCATTGTTTTAAAAACTGCTTTTAATTTCTGTCTTGACAACTTGTGTTTTTAAGTCGTCCTGTGTGGCGCAACTGTTTTGGTTTACGATTTACGCTTCCGCATTTTTACTTAAGATTTGATGTCTTGGTTGTTAGAAAACTTTATTTTTGGTGTTTGATTATAACTAATGATTCCGATCCTGTTAGTTCACACTCTCTGACGGTAAAACTCCGTTATTGGATTTTGAGGGTGTGACAGATTGGTATCAGATCCATTGGTTATAGCTAACTTGAATTTGTATGCATACTAGACTATAACCGCAACGACCCATTAGTTATAATTTCTACGCACTGCATATATATTTTATTTAGTTATTCGTTATCTTTATCTCTTTACCTCATTCACTCATACGCGCGCATACACGACTTACCTGTAGGGATGTCGACGCCACCATCATCATCATCCGACCAGGTGACTCATGCCCATGGAAAGGAACCGCAGCTACCTACCTCGTCGCCACCCCGAGTAGCCCCGGAACTAGAAGCCCCTCCACCGAAGAGGTATCCCCTATCTGGAGGCATGTACGACGACAACGTTAGCTTGGATTGGTACCCGAGTCTGATCAAGCGTATGGTTTACCGTGAGCAAGTTTCCCCACTACCTCCCCCGGGCTGTCCTATATTCCCCAACACCCTACCACCCATAACCAAACCAATGGAGCGTGTTCTCGCAGCTATCGCTTCCTGTATAGAACGTGAAGTGGGCATTATGCGCTCGACGAAAGCGAACGTTTCCGGATTGATAAGAGATGGAACCGAGACTAGGGAGGAAATTTCCCCCCTGACTGAAGCTATGAAGGAAGTGCAGGATGCTAACGATCAGCAAATGAAGATAATGAGAAAAATGCAAGCAGAGATGATATATTTGCATGATCAACTTCTTAAGGCGAGATCCCTGGCAGCGACAGCTCTAGCTCGTTGTAATATTTTAGAGACGCAAATTGCCCAGAATGCAGCAGAACCCGAGGAAGAACCTGAGGAAGAACCCGAGGAAGATCCCGAGGAGGAACCCGAAGAGGAACCGGAGGAAGAGCCGGCTGAGGAGGAGGCACACTCAGAGGTGTCCTCAGACAATGACATCTAAGAATGATAACACCTAGATGGAGGGGTTGTCTCCATCCAAACTTATATTTTTTCTATGATTTTAAGGATTGTTTTTAAATACTTTGTAGCGGATACAATGGTTTTAATCATGAATTATTATTTGGATTATTATATGGTTGTGATGTGATGTTTTATTTCTTTTCTTTTCATTCTTACCTACCTTTTATTACATGTATGGTGTGTTGCATATGAAACCGAGAATTCATGTCTAACATTTTATGCTGTGATTCTAGGAGATGTCTGGAAGAAACGATGGTCGTGGTCGCGGTAACATTAACCTAACCGCAGCAGAACTCCAAACCCTACTGAATGACCATGCAGCGGCCGCTCTAGCTGCACATGTTCAGAATCAAGCCGGAGGTCCAGCCGGAGTCTGTACTTTCAAGAACTACCTGGATTGCAAGCCCAATTCGTTTAAGGGCACTGAGGGAGCCATAGGTTTCCTGCGTTGGGCTGAGAAGGCAGAGTCAGCTTTCGAGATGTGTAACTGTCCACCCGCCAGCAGGGTTAAGTTCGCTGCTGGAACACTGGAGGATTCTGCCCTCACCTGGTGGAACTCCAATGTGCAAATTCTTGGGTTGGATTTGGCAAACGCTATGAACTGGGAGGAATTCAAGAATATGATGCGAGAAGAGTATTGTCCTAGAGAGGAAATCGCGAAGTTGGAGTCGGAATTTTGGGCGCTGAAAATGGTGGGTTCCGAGATTGAAGCCTACACCACCCGTCCCATGAGCTAGCAGTGATGTGCCCGCGGATGGTTGACCCACCGAGTAAGAGAATTGAGATGTATATCGATGGTTTGGTACCCCAGATTCAGGGTATGGTGACGTCTTCCAGACCGGCTACGATTCAGCAAGCGATCCGATTAGCTCACAAACTGACGGACCAGGCAGTGACACAAGGTGCGTTACCACCTAGAGGTTCCACCTCTAAAACCCATGATAACACAACAACAACAACAACGACAACAACAACAACAACAACTCTGGTAATGGAAAGAGGAAATTTGACAACACCAGGTCCTCGTCATCGAACCCTCCACAGCAACAACACCACCGTAAACCCGAACTCACTCGGAACTTCAATAATCAGGGTTCCAATAATAACAACAACGGTGGCGGACAGGGTTCGAGTGGCTATGCTGGAAAGTACCCGAAATGCAACAAGTGCAACTATCACCATGCTGGCCCATGTGACCGTATCAAGTGTCTGCGATGCAACAAATTGGGTCATCAGGCCAAGGACTGTAGGGGAGACCTAGAGGCTAAGGGTGCTCCTAAACAGCCTACGGCGACTAAAGGGTGCTTTGAGTGTGGTCAAGAGGGTCACTTCAGGAAGGATTGTCCCAAACTAAAGCAAAATGAGAACAATAGAGGCAACAACAGTGGCGGAAGCAGTGGTAAAGATAGAGCTTTCGTCATTGGTTCGGGCCAGGCCCGCAACGATCCGAATGTGGTTACCGGTAAGTTTCCTGTGAACGACTGTTTTGCTTCTATTTTGTTTAACACTGGAGCTGATAGGAGTTTTGTATCGAAAGCCTTTAGTAAACTCTTAGACTTAACTCCAACCCCAT
Organism: Bidens hawaiensis; assembly: GCF_021521415.1. NCBI lineage: Eukaryota > Viridiplantae > Streptophyta > Magnoliopsida > Asterales > Asteraceae > Bidens > Bidens hawaiensis. The sequence goes on along the minus strand of NW_027504843.1, from coordinate 148,729 downwards.
TAGATGCTAAGTTTCCTGTTGAATTAGCTGACGGTAAGTCTATAGAAACAACTCATGTACTAGCGGGATGTAAGTTGAAACTGTCGGGTCATACCTTCGATATCGACCTCATACCCTTTACGCTTGGTAGTTTCGATGTCGTTGTCGGCATGGACTGGCTATCTGAGAATAGAGCTGAGATTATATGTCACGACAAGATAGTCCATATCACTACCTCTTCCGGCGAAATCATCTCGATACAGGGCAAGAAGAGCGGCATGACTACAAGCGTCATCACCCTCATGAAGGCGCAGAAATATTTGCGAAAGGGCCATCCGGCGATTTTAGCTCATATTGTCGAGAAACCCACGGAGGAGAAGAGAATTGAAGACATACCGATTGTGCGAGATTTTCCGGAAATATTCCCGGAGGACTTGCCTGGACTCCCACCTATTCGACAAGTCGAATTCCAAATCGAATTGGCCCCCGGTGCAGCACCCATAGCCCGAGCCCCGTATCGGCTCGCACCGGCAGAGCTTCAGGAGTTGTCCACTCAATTGCAAGACTTGTTGGATAAAGGTTTTATCCGACCTAGCTCATCACCATGGGGAGCCCCTGTCTTATTTGTCCGAAAGAAGGACGGGACTTTCCGCATGTGCATCGACTACCGAGAGCTGAACAAGGTGACGATCAAGAACCGTTATCCCCTACCCCGAATTGATGATCTGTTCGACCAGCTTCAAGGATCGAGTTACTACTCGAAGATCGATTTGAGATCTGGTTACCATCAATTAAGAGTGCGCGGAGAAGACATTTCAAAGACGACATTCAGAACTCGGTACGGTCACTACGAGTTTTCGGTTATGCCTTTTAGCTTAACTAACGCACCAGCCGTATTTATGGATCTCATGAACAGAGTATGCAAGGCGTACCTCGACAAGTTTGTGATTGTTTTCATTGATGATATCCTCGTCTACTCCAAGAACAAGACCGACCACGAAGAACACCTGAGGTTGATCCTAGAATTGCTGAAGAAGAAACAACTGTACGCTAAACTCTCGAAATGCGAATTTTGGCTTCATGAGGTTCACTTCTTAGGACACGTGATATATGATAATGGAATCCTTGTCGATCCCGGCAAGGTAGAGGCCATCAAAAACTGGGAAGCACCTAAGACTCCGACTGAGGTGCGACAATTCCTAGGACTGGCTGGCTACTACCGACGTTTCATCGAGGGATTTTCAAAGATTGCTCAACCCCTCACCGCCTTGACGCACAAGGGTACTAAGTACAATTGGGGTGACGCGCAGGAATCCGCTTTCCAACTGTTGAAAACCAAACTCTGTAGCTCCCCTATCCTAGCCCTTCCCGAGGGAACAGAAAATTTTGAGGTGCATTGTGACGCATCGATATATGGTCTCGGTTGCGTGTTGATGCAACTCGAGAAGGTTATAGCGTATGCCTCTCGACAACTACGGATTCACGAGAAGAACTACACTACCCATGACTTGGAACTCGGAGCTGGGGTGTTTGCTCTTAAGATATGGAGACATTACTTGTACGGTACCAAGTTTACCATTTACACCGACCACAAGAGTCTCCAAAATATCTACGATCAGAAGGAGCTGAACATGCGACAGCGTCGTTGGGTCGAGCTGCTTAAGGATTATGATTGTGCCATCAAGTACCACCCTGGCAAGGCCAATGTAGTGGCCGATGCTCTCAGCAGAAAAGAAACCGATAAACCTAGACGAGTGCGAGCAATACAACTCATGATTCACGCCAACTTACCCTATCAGATTCGCGATGCGCAACTCGAAGCCTTGAAAGACGATAATCTCCCATCAGAACTCATGCGAGGCATGAACGAACAACTTGAAACCAAATCGGACGGGGTCCGATATTTCGAAAACCGGATTTGGGTCCCTCGATACGGAGAGCTGAGAACCCTAGTGATGGACGAAGCACACAAGTCCCGATATTCCATCCACCCTGGCTCAGATAAAATGTACCATGACCTAAAAGCACTTTACTGGTGGCCAAATATGAAAGCCGACATTGCCATCTACGTGAGCAAATGCTTGACTTGTGCAAGAGTCAAAATAGAATATCAGAAACCATCTGGTCTGCTACAGCGACCAGAACTTCCAACGTGGAAATGGGAACACATTTCCATGGATTTCATCACGGGATTACCCAAAACACCGACGAGATGCGATACCATCTGGGTGATCGTTGACCGGTTGACTAAGTCTGCACACTTCTTAGCAATCAAGGAATCGGACAAAATGGAAAGACTGACTCACATCTATATGAAAGAAGTAGTGTCTAGACACGGAGTGCCTGTCTCAATCATATCTAATCGAGATTCCCGTTTCACTTCGCACTTCTGGAAGTCACTACAGAGCGCACTAGGCACCTGCCTTGATATGAGCACAGCATACCATCCTCAAACGGATGGGCAAAGTGAGCGCACCATTCAGAACTTGGAAGACATGTTGCGTGCATGCGTGTTGGATTTCGGAAAAAGTTGGGAACCTCACTTGCCTTTGGTAGAGTTTTGGTATAATAACAGCTACCACACAAGCATTAAAGCAGCGCCGTTTGAAGCGTTGTATGGACGAAAGTGTCGATCACCTCTCTGTTGGGCAGAGGTGGGTGATAGCCAAATCACTGGTCCAGAATTAGCACTTGAAACCTCTGAAAAGATTGTTCAAATCCGAAACAGCATGGCAGCAGCACGAGATCGCCAAAAGAGTTACGCCGACAAGCGCCGAAAACCTCTGGAATTCCAAGTGAACGACCAAGTTTTACTCAAAGTCTCACCTTGGAAAGGTGTAGTCCGCTTTGGAAAGTGAAACAAATTCAACCCACGATACGTTGGCCCATACCGAATAACAGAACGCGTTGGTCCGGTAGCATACCGATTGGATTTACCAACAGAACTCAGTGGCGTACATAACGTTTTCCATGTATCCAACTTGAAGAAATGCCTTTCTGACGAAACCAAGCAGTTCCTTTGGGCGAGTTGCAAGTTGATGAACAGCTACGATTCATCGAAGAACCAGTCGAAGTTTTGGATTGGGAAACCAAAATACTCAAACACAGCAAAATTCCAATCGTTAAAGTTCGTTGGAACTCGAGACGTGGACCAGAGTTCACGTGGGAACGCGAGGATCAAATGATGAAGAAGTATCCTTACCTTTTTGAAGGGCTAACCAAGCACCGAAAACCGCGAAAGCCGACAAACCGCCAGAAATCAACAGAGGTATGAATTAAATTTCGGGACGAAATTTCTTTCTACTAGGGAATGATATGACAAACTGAAAATTTTTGCCTTTTCCAGACACCCATCGCGACTTGACTCAAATTTTCGGGACGAAAATTCTTTCAACATGGGAATGATGTGACACTCGTCAATTTCAGGTTAACTCCGTTAATCCGAACTCCGTTAATTCAAACTTAATATCACACGAACTGTAACGCATATCTCATTACATTTAAACTAGAGTTTAGATGACGCATGACAATCACTACACAAGTAGTCTTTCGGAATTTCACCGAAACACACACGAGTCGACTCAAACAGTTGGTGATCAAACAACAATTAATATAAACAAGTACTTAGTATAATATGTATTATGTGTGATAATATTTGTTATGTGACTTCATGTTTGCATGAATAACAATTATATTATGAATGAAATAGACTTGTTTGTGCTAGACCTAAGTTAACTAGAAGTGCAAGGAGTAAAGTGTAACATATCAATTACTTAAAAAAATTAATTATTACATAACCCTAATCACACTCTCCCCCTCTCCCCTACACGACGGCAGCCTCTCTTCCCCTCCCCTTGACCGTTTTTTGCACACACACATACATACAAGAGGATTACAAGTTGTTTTGAAGGTTCAAGAAGCTAATTAAGTAATATAAACACCATATCTAATCCATTCTATCATTTAATTGTATGATTAAATCTGTAATCATAAAACCTAAGTGTTAAATATGTTGTTTGTTGATGATTTAGGGTTACATGCATGATTGTTAGTTCATAGGTTAATTGTTTATTGAGTTTTGATGAAAACTGATGCTAGACAGATTATTGAATTCGTGTTTGGACGACTGTAACTCGATGTTAATATTATGTTTTGATGCGATTGTTGATTCTACAGTATACTAGGTCGAGTCTAGTTTTTGAAAAGTCCTAGTTTGTAACTTTTGGACGTATAAAAGTCTGTTTTTATTATTTTACAAAACTGTTGTGCAAGGCTGATTCGGGAGACCTGCTGTTAGGCTGTTTTGCGACTAAGATATCTCATAAACTACAAGACCAAATGGGTTGGTTCAACTTCTGGAAGAAAATACATTGAGTTAGGAACCTAAAACAATTGGTCTTGCATTAACTGGATTTGTCATTTAACGGGAATAACAAATAACATTCAATTGCGCATGATAATGATTGTTGTGTGTTTGCTGTGATGTTTTGATCTTTGTGATAAAACAATATATGATAAAAATATAATAAAAATAGGTTTAGAAACCTAACTCACGTGTGCTTCTGTGATGATTTTTGGTGATTTATTTGAGTTGTGAGAATTTATTAATAAGAGTAATCTTGTCGAGTGAAAATCTGCATGGATAATTTAGCTGCTGTATTATTTAAATTGTCATGAAAAGTGCATAACCGATCGATGTTTGCTATGTTTTGATCAAATAGCCCTTTTGGGGGATAATTGCTAGTAATTTACAATATTAATACTTGACACGTAAGTAGTTGTTCACACATGTAACGTATCACCAACGTGTTTGTCGAGTCGCACTTATTTCACAAACGAAACACGAAACGCATCTCATGCATAAGTTGTATGTGTCGAGTCTAGGGACTCACTCGTAGTTTAAATACTTAGAAAATTTTTTTTTTGTTTTAGAACACTAGTGAGGATTTTCTGTGACGCACACCTTTTTCTCGGATCTTTTTGGTTATCTTCGCAAACAGTGAGTTTCACGTCCCCTTTTTACTCTTTTTAAACGCTTTTATTTGGGGGAGGTAACATACTCCAACGCTGTAGATTTTGTTTAGTTTTTATATATCACTTGTAAGGCTAAGTGGCAAACAAACCAACCAAAGTCCTTCATAACATCGAACCGGTTAATATTTGTATAATAGCGAGTCACTGTTGAGTAGTACTACTGGGTTTGACAAACCCCACCCAACTCTAAACTCGACTGTATGTCGAGTGGGTAATTTTGGCTAACACATTACCATGGTCGTGGTTGACATGGTGGCAAGGCAATTGATAAACAGTCAGCTTCGGTGTCGAACACTTAGTAATACTTGTTGATAGGTTAGCTACCTATTGTTATATAAATTGACTTAACACTATCTGGTAACGCAAACGCAAACGCAAAACGTAAACGCAAACGCAAACGCTTTATTTATATAAACTTGTGAACTCACCAACCCTGTGTTGACACTTTTAGTATGTTATTCTCAGGTAGCCGAGGCGGGCGCGCGGTTTAGGACATGCATTCGCTAAACATCATTGTTTTAAAAACTGCTTTTAATTTATGTCTTGACAACTTGTGTTTTTAAGTCGTCCTGTGTGGCGCAACAGTTTTGGTTTACGATTTACGCTTCCGCATTTTTACTTGAGATTTGATGTCTTGGTTGTTTGAAAACTTTATTTTTGGTGTTTGATTATAACTAATGATTCCGATCCTATTAGTCACACTCTCTGAAGGTAAAACTCCGTTAGTGGATTTTGAGGGTGTGACATGAACCCCTTCAATGAATTGCATATATGAGTTCCACATCCGGTATCCAATACCCATGTGTTAGAAGGAATAATATTAAGATCAATATGGATCACGAAAGTTGTTCCTGAGGTTTGCCCCGCATCCCTCTTAGTTTTCAACTCCTTGAGATAGGTTGGACAATTTCTCATCCAATGGCCTATCTCACCACAACCAAAGCACGGATCCTCAGCGCTAACCTTTAGCTTCTTAGGTTTGGGTTCCGCCTTTGCCTTTCCCTTGAACCCCTTCTTGACTAACCCTTTACCAACGACAACCTTTGCCTTTGGTTCCGGGTGATGCCTCTTCTTCAAGCCACCCTCATTGATCGTAAGAACGGGTAAAACCTTTTTACCCATGCCGGCTTCAGCTGTCTTAAGCATTGCGTGAAGCTCACCAATGCTTTTGTCCCATCCGTTCATGTTGTAGTTCATGACGAATGTCTAAAACCTTTTAGTTAGGCCGTTCAGGATCAAATCCGTGGCTAACTCTTTTGAGACGGGACAGTTAAGCCGTTCAAGCCGATCAATGTGGCTTTTCATCTTAAGCACATAAGATGATACGGATTGGGTTTCTTCCATATGACATGCATGAAGTGCTCGAACCGTTTCGAAGAGCTCCACCCTTGCTTGAGTAAGGAACATTTCCTTAAGTTGGGTGATCATGTCATACGCCCCATGATTCTCGAAATCCTTTTGGATCTCGGGAATCATTGTTCCCAACATGAGGCAAGAAACTTGCACCGAATCTTCGGTGTATTTCAGCCAATCCGCATAGGCATCCAAGTTATTGACGTCGGGTTCATCGGGAATAGGATCGTCTAATATATAGGACTTCTTCTCTTGCTTGAGAACAATTCTCAAGTTTCGATACCAGTCCATAAAGTTATTAAAGTTTAGACGATCCTTATGCAGAATGGATCTTAGTGATAGATTATGCACATGAGGGATAATAGCGTTCTGTGGATTGTTTGCGGCCATCTATAAAAGAATTTAACAAAGTTCAATTTAGTATTTTCGATATCAATAAATTTTTAATCTTTAATACCCTTTAATGTCTCCAAGACAATTAATAATTAAAATCTAGAATCCAACGTTTCATTCAAATAGTAGTTAAGTGACATTTATCCTACTATTCAAATTAACAAGGTGGTCAACGTTTGACAATTGCAACCCTTTGAAACTTCTAGTTTTATGGGATCGGTTAAACATCATATGTTATGTTGGCATGTTTAATCCCATCAACACCTTTGAAAGCCATGTGTCGGTGACCCTATTCACATGGTTTCCAAATCAACTCGTCCTACTTACACACACGTGTGAGTTTACACATACAAGTGGTTAGGTGACCCTCAATACACAAGTATTGTAAAATCACCTTAAGATCACAAGTTTTCTTAAATGTGGTTAGGTGACCCTATTCCACGATTCAAGTCTACAAGTGACTTAAGTGTCGTATAAAAGGATGGTGTTCAACTTGTTTTAAAAGGGATTTTAGTTCTCAAAATTTTAGATTGGAAAACTATTTAATGTACCTTCCATTTGCATGCATTCAAATGCATGGTACCTTTGAAAACCAATTTTCAAATTCCTTTAAATAAAACCCATTTTATTATGAAATCATTAATAGTTAATAAAACCAATTTTATAACTTAAAATTTTCAAAGGAATCACTTTTATGCTAGTTGTCGATTTTAATTGTTAACATCCATACATGATAAAACAATAAACATAAATCAACCACACAAGCATAAAATACAAATATAAGTCCATAACCATAACCACCTAGAATGGCAACACTTGTTGACCGAAACAAGTGTGCCAAAAGGTCTCTCCTAAGGGACGAGAATGACACAAGGCATGTGTCGGTGAACAACCACTTGATCCCGCATCCATATGCTTCAAGTGTCCACCTTGTGTTGTGACTCTCCACTTTATTTGGGCTTCCTTTTGGGCTCCAACTTCAGCTCCTAGCTTCCATGGGCCTCCAAGTTTGGGCTTTGGCCATTGGGCTAAAATCCCATCTTGGACTATGAAGTCCATTAAGGCCCAAAACCAAAACCGTAACTTTGTTGCTTCTTCTTTTACAAAAAATATATCCTAATACATTTTTCTCTAGTAAAAGAAATACAACTAATCTACTTATTATTACAAACCAATATGAAATGAATAAATAGATTACAAACCCAAATACATGAATATTACAACCATATTGAATAAACCGAATAAATCACAACACAAACACACATCCAAAGGTCATGGCTAGGTTATGAACATCCAAATTCACATCCAAATATGCAAGGTCTTAAAAGACCAAAATGGTTCCCCTCTTACCCATAAAACTTTCGGCCAAGAGGAACAAAACCGAAAGTTTCGGGTATTGTCCAAACAAAAATAATTAATCATCCACATGACTTAATTGATCAAGATTATCACATGCATGTAAAGTATAATATTGAGGAACCAAGGGGTAACCAAAATCCAAAAAAAAAACTTTCGGCCATATGGTGAAATACACAATAAAACCCGAAATTTTGGATCTATGAAGCATGTATGCGTATAAGCGGCTCTTGATGCCATTGTTGGGTTTTAGCAAGATTATCAAAGTCCAAAATAACCATTTATTAAGGAAAACGCAGCGGAAATAAAGTTTTAAATCTTGTTAACCATTACACATAAACCCATTTATGTTAAACCCAATAATCGGATCCATATACGAATATGCATGCTATCAAAACACAACCATAGAGTGTTAACATATATACCTTCAAGTCTACGGATTCGAAGGAGATGAATGAGGTTGAACGACTAGAATACAAAGGAGGAATCCTCAAGCTTGTATACCCGACAAGCTCCAACAAACACCTAGGTTGCTAGGATCCAAAACACTTGCAAGAACACCCTTGTTCTTCTTCTTCTTCTTCTCGGTTCCGAATAGAGAGAAAAGAGAGAGAGCAATGTGTGTGTGAGAGAGTATGGTTGTTTTTCTCCAAGAAAAGTGAAGTCCCAATCAACAACCATGCATGCTTTGAAAGAATAAAAGGAGGAGAGAGAAGAGGGAGGAATTTTCCCACCCAAATTTCAAATCACCTTTTAATTACTTACAATTATTTACTTATAATATTTATGTTATAAAACATATCATAAGTAACATGCAATATGTTATTTAACCAATTTAAATAACATCTCTCAAAATATAAATTATCCATATAATTTATTTAACACACAAATGCAAATATTTAGAAAACCGATTTCCAAATATTATAAGTGTCAATTTATTAACTAGATCATATCTAATAATAAATATCGTGGTGTTTGTCTAGCTTGTTATTGGGTATGACCCGACTTGGATTATAACGTACTAGCCACATTAACTCTAATATGTGTCTTGGGCAGATCGATTCCAACATATATATATATATATATATAGTTTATTAGATTATATTAGATAAGGGCATACCGGTCATTTTAACATAGATTTAACTAAAAAATTCTAAGTCAATGTAAAGAACTAAATTGTTACAAGCTACTACCTTTAATAATTGAACCAGATAGCCAAACTAGTGCGAAGACCACTTCGAAATCTTCCATACTTAGTTATGTGAAACTCTCGTCCCGAAACAATCATCATCACACTGCACTTTTATGGAATCAAATATACAGCCTTTTAAACAAGCTTTTTAAATAGTTTGGTTTAAAACAGCCGTTTTGAACGGTTCGGTTTTAAACAGCCTTTTGAATGGTTCGGTTTTAAACAGCCTTTTGATCGACTCTTGAGTTGTTTATTCAAGCTAAGGCTCGGGTCATTTTTTATTTAGCAATTAATTTGTATACATTTTTAATTTATTTTATATGTTTTTTTTTAACTTAAACGAGCCTAAGCTCGGCTCGAGCTATTATAGTACCGTAAACGAGCCAAAGCTCGACTCGAGCTCAGTCGTTAATACAGATGGCTCGTTAAGGTTCGGCGAGCTTAAATGAGGTTCCCATTTAGCTCGTCCTTGATAAGTAAATAAGCTTTATTTGAAGCTCAGTGTCAGCTCATCTCGAGTTTTTTTTATCGATTTGAGCTCAAGTAGCTTACGAGCGGCTCGGCGATTGTACCCCTAAGCTCAAATCTCATACTATATTTCTTCAGTATAACTGTCATTACATGAGCATTTAGAAATAGTTCAATTATGTTACAAGTTTAAGCATTTAGAAAACAAAAAATTCCATTTTTTTGAAGAAATAACTTAACACTCCATTAAACCCTAACCAATTAATAATATAATAAGGTAAAATTGAAGGCATATACCTCAAAGAAGATGAAATCCTTCAAAAAAAATCCTTCAATAGATTCAAAAGTTTTGCTTCAATCCTTCAAAAATTCCGTGGGTTCATGGTGACGGAATATCGTCGTGGTGAGGCGTTCGTGGCTGATGGTGGTGACAGAATGTCGTGGCTGGTGGTGGTGATGGAAATCTAAGTTCGTGGCCGGCCGGTGGTGTCTTCAGAGAACAGGCTGTGATTTTTTGAGAGATGAACAATATGGGTTTGGGATTAGGTCAAATGGGACTTGTTAATTTGAAACTTATTTTGTGATATATGACGCACATATATGGTGATGTGTGAAAATGTATAATATAAATAAAGAACGAATAACAATTAAGCTTTAAATTTATAAAAACGAAAATCCTATAGAAACCACACAAAACCGGCAAGTGTACCGATCATAAATAGTATAGCATCAAGGAAGTCCGGATGTCGAACTCAAAGACACGTGAAAACGTTTATGATTAAGAAAACTCTAACCAAGACTTACCAAAATAATATTTATTTAATTTTTAAGATTTTATTTAACTACTTAAATTAATTTAACTAAACGAAAACGTTTGACAAAACACTTTTAGAAAACTTTGATTTAAATTCAATATGTAAAAACGTCTACCTAGGAATGAATCATGTTGACAGAAATAACAAGACAACGGATTGAAAATATTCAAGACACCGGTTATAAAAGATGACACAACCAAAACTTGTTTAAGAAAGTCAAATTACCTCTCAGTCTCTCTAACAAACTCTAACTTATTTTATTTGATTTTAAAGAACAAACCGGACAAACAATTATTAACGTGTTCAAATACCGACTCACCTCTCGGTCTCACCGACACACTATCCTAATGGAGACGAATACTACGCAACCAAGGATAGAGGAACAATTTAACTTAACCCAAATTAAACCATCTAATCGCACATAAACACTCAAACTTGACAAGACAAAACCCGCTCTCGCGCGGTCTTAATTCTAACAAGTAAAAGCAATGAGACAATATTACTTCTTATTACCTCTCGGTCTCAAAGAAGGTGCATTTTAACTGATTTTAGATGATATATTACCCACTTATCCCTACGGTTGTACTTCCCGCAAATAAACCCAAAACACCAAGTAAAGAGCTTAACAAGCAATCAATTAATCAAAACCGATTCAATTAACTAATGCAAGAGGATTATAAGTAATAACAAATAAAACACAGCCATCACACACAATCTAATTCATGGTTTAGTTAAACATTACATCAATAATTTAAGTCTTGAACATTAACAATCCATTAAACAAGTTAAAACTATTCAACAATCATCTATCCTAGGTAGAACAAACAAGTTTAGCCTAACATAGATTTTGGACAGCCACAAACAATCAAAGTAAACATCATAAACATCAATATAAACATGATAAAACTCATTCAAGATCCAAACTCAATCAATAACAAGTCAATCTATCAAACAATTGCAAAACAATGTAAAACAAAAGACCAAATCAATCAAAGTTAAGGTTCTTGACAATAATTAAAGTTTAAAGATGTGTTACTAAGTAATATGGCTGAGATTTGTGAGTGTTTAAGGTTCCTAGCTGCTGCCCCAAGGTCCCTCTTCTTCCTCTTGCCGCCAACAGCCCCTATAGCCGCCTCCTTTCTTCCTTTTTCTCTTCTTTTTCTTCCTGCCGGCAGCGATCGCAAGAGCTGTTTGGGATTAGGGTTTTTGTATTTCGGCTCTTATTGATGAATAATGGCTGAATAATGATTAATTTAACTTAATATAATATTATATTAGGCTCCTAACTTGTGGGCTTGGACCGGGCCTTGATTAAACTTTGACACTTAAACCCTCCAAGTTCTCTTTTTCTTGCCTTTTTTTCCACATCTTTCTATAGCCTACACAAAACATTTCAACTTTGTAAAACTTTGCACTTAACCCCCTAAACTTACATAAATTTGATATTAAATCATTAAAACATCATAAAATTGTAAGGAAATATAAGTGTGTTATTCAACACATCATATGGCAGGGGTTAAACTTTTTCAATTTGAGTGAAAGATGACATGTAAATTTGACACGCATACTTATTTTTGTAATTTATGACACTTGCTCAATGACATACAAAAATGAGTGTCATAAATCTTCTAATTTTAAAAGTTTATGACTTCGTTTTAATGACTCGCACAATTGCACGTCATAAATCGACGCGTGTCATTGTGCGCATGTCAAGGAATACATTTTTTCTAGTAGTGTCATTTACAAGCAATTTCTAGGCATACAATAGCAGTTAGGTACTTTAGTGATGATAGTGTTTATAATTGATGGTCAAATATTGACTATTATCGGTCCGAGTTAGAAAAACAATGCATTATGTTTTCAGATGCAGTTTAAACCTTATTTTTTTTTTACCTTACAAAGGAAGGATATTAGTTTTTTTTTTTTAATCATTTCTATGAGCTGATCAAAGTTATCCTTTTTGTGTTCTAGACATGATGGTCATGGCAGCAGACAAAACATGAGAATAACCAGTCCCAGCTATTAGCACAATATTTAATGGCGGGCCCAGTCAGTTCTCCGATGATTGGTTCTCACAGTTGAATAAAATCAAAATATCTGTCACTGTCACTGTCACAGCCACAGTTTGTTAGGGTTTTGGCGAATCGAGAGTACCACGACGGCGGCCTGTACCTGAAAAATGTGGCAACGAGAGAAGACAGAAAATAGTCAAGATTTATGTGTTGGAAGTGCAAAACTGGCTGATTTGTGCAAAACGAGTTAGGGTTTATGTGTCGGAGATGCAGATCGGCGAAGTCAAGTCCTTTTTCCGGCGAGGTCGGTTTCATATCTGCGAAATCGTTTTCATATGTGGGGCTGCTGCCGAAAAAGACGCGGATCGGTAAGGACCACTGTGTGGTGGCGGGTGTTGGGCCGCCGTTAAGACGAACGGTGATGGTTGTTTTCAGGCGAAGGATACGGCGGCAGATCGGTAGAATGTGAGGAGTATCGGGACCTGTGCGTCTTTTCGTCAATGTAACCGGCAACGGTAATCGATAGTGATAAGTAAGGTTAAGAGACGATGGTGGTAATAGATGTAGTGGTGGTGGGTCAATGGAGGGGATGGTGACAGTGATGAAGTTGGGTTGATTTTAGGGTTTGGTAGTGTAGTAGATGAGGTGCAGATCTATCTTTGGGTGGAGAACCAAATCAAATCTTTTATGTTAACACACAAATAGTCGTTTAAATGGTTAAAAGACTAAAATGCCCTCATGTGCAGTGCACATGTGATGATTTAGCTGGAAAACTTAACACTCGTTAGTGTAGATGACTAAAACCGAGGCAAAAACCCAAATAAATGATAAAAAGTGAAACTCATTTTTGCAAAGAACCCGATCCATAATTTTGGATATTTAAAAGGACAAAATTTGTAATTTTTTCCTTATTATATATATATATAATAAAGAAAGATAGCTTGCGTTCTTATTTCCATCAGGTGGGTGGATGAGCGCTTCAGCGTGATTGGCTTTTATGCCTCACATCATTCATGTTGAAATTGGAGAGGGTGCTTGGTTTCCTATTTTAAACATTATTAAATTTGTTTTGTTAAGCAAACCATATAAGGTTAAATGTTGCAAGACGTTGCAACAAAGATATAATTGTTTGCACAACAAAGGCTGAGGGCTCTATGCATAATGTCAGCCAATGGTTCGGTTTCTACAGTGCAACTACTACAATTTGCATCTTCTGGTGGCATAGTCACTTATGAGGTTAGACCCCTAAGTTCATGTTCAATTAAAATCTTATTATTGTTGTTGTTTGATTGCGTTATTATTACTTTTTAGATTTTAATTTTCGATTTAGGCTACAAACAATGTTGTTTCAAGCCGCTCTTAGGTTACATGAAATTACAAGCACACCCTTAAGTGTTATCGCATTAAATATGTATACATGTTTTGTCAAGGTAGTTTAGATGTTTTATACTTATATTCTTACTAGGTTTGGTTAATCTTTTTCTAGGGCCGTTTCGAGATACTTATCTTCTCCTTGAATCTGGTGCACCCAAGTACCCAACCACTTATCTGGGGTCTCAGTATATCAATTAGCGACCTGACCGTCATGTTATTGGTGGTGCAATAGGTGGCAGACTCATTGCATCCAGCCTGGTCCATGTATCTTTCTTCCACCCTGATCAAGTTTCAAACTTATAAAAATTCATATTTTTCTATATTTATGGAAACCCATATATAGTTTCAATCTTTAACGGAAAATGTTTTCCATTTTTAAAGACTCGTGACAATCTTGAAAGAAACTAGTAGACAATTCATTCATCTTAAAAAGTTTCAGTCTTGAAAGAACTGAAAAAGTTTTAAATTTTAAAGTTCCCGTAACAGGTTATTTTCTTGCACCACCCTCCGCAAGTTTCAGTAAAAACAAAATTCTTAAAAGTGTACATCTTTAAAGACCCATTAAAAGCTACAATCTTGAAAGAACCCATTAAAAGACTCATCCAAAATATGTCACTTGTTAGATTACTAACATGATATTTTACTGTTGTTAAAGTGTGTATAATCAATATTCTTTTTGCAGCCAATACCAAGCTATAGTGCTCGAAGAGTCATATTTGATCATTTTGTTTGAAAGTATTTGAAAACATGTTTGTTGAGGTTATCATAAATGCTTACTTTATAAATAAACCCAGGAGAAATCGAGGGAAAGAGAGCCGGTATTGCGTAAGCGAAAAGAGCGAGAAGAACAAGAAGTTGAGAGGGTGCGTTCAAATCACAAATTCAGACCAACAATATGGTTTTCTTAATTTGTCTTTTCTTTTAAACTTTCGTCCTACATGTTTCAGAGATGTGCAAATGAATGCAAATCTATGCTATCTGATGTAAAAACCACATATTCAGCTACAAAAAAAAATATATGAAGAGGGTGTACACAGTTTTTACTTCATGATCAACAGCTTGATAGCTGCTCAAAGATGACACACAGATACAACAAAATGCTAAGGAAAGATGGAAAATCTTTGTGGTTGTGGCATGTTGAGGATCTTCAACGAAGACGGAAGTCAACGGTTGATCAAGATCATGAAAAACATGGAGGTGGTAAAACAGGTAGTTCAGTTGATCAATTCAGGGTATAATATAACACATGATCGCCGGTGGCTTGACATCTTATCGACCTCTTAACTGCTTGCTTATGATCTCTCTCTCTCTTTTTGTTTTGTATACTATGTTATGACTAATGATATTATCTTCTTGTCTAGTTAGGTTATGGTTACGTTAGTTTTCTTTTTCATTTTGTTTCCATTGTTTTGTTCTTTAACTCTAGAAAATGTTCCTTGTTGTTAAAGAACACTTGAAAAGAAATTTAATGCAAACCTGGTTCTTCTGTTTGTTTATTTTTGTGCGACTAGTTTCTTGTCGGTGAAAATCCCACCCATAGCAAAGCTATTGGTAGGGTATAGGGAGGGTTGGATGTAGACAAACCATACCTCTATAAGTTGCTTCAAATATATACGAGTAAAGGAAAATTGCGAAGAGTCGTAAGTAGTAATTTATTACTGATGACTAACATTTGATTTATTAGTGAACAAAAAGACGTAAGTAGTGTGTAGTGGTAAGTGGTTACGGGCAATAGTTGGAGTATCATTTGACCATAATCTTTTGATCTTCGTGTTTAGTTTTCCATTTGTCTAATTAGCCTTGTTTTTACTCAACCTCCATTATCATATCTTGCATTAACCTATAGCAAACTACGGTACCATCATAAATCATACAGATGCCATCAAATTTCTATCGCGTCCGCGATACAAGCTAAACTCATACCGGCCAAATACTCATTGCGTTCCCATTGCAACGCTCAGGCTCACCTACTAGTATTATACTAGAGGTTCATCTTCTTCGATATAAACCCTGGGTTTCAATTCTGTTAATTGGTTCCATGTTTGCTCAATCTTTGTTAAGGGTTTTGTTATACGGATTAAAATGATTCAAAACCACACACACACACACACACACACACACATATAAGGGTTCAAATAAAAAACAATTGTTTTGTGAGAAGTGTGAGAAGACTTTAAAATAAAGTACACCACCTAAATAGGACACTATACCATGTAAATAGGAAACTATACAACTTTTGAAAATTACCAATTTCAACCACTAGATCCAAGGGTATACATCTATTCTTATGCTTCTCACAAAACTATTGTTTTTTACGTTAACCCTACCCAATATATATATATATATATATATAGGGAGAGGATCATGAGAGAACTCCATTTTATGGAGAGAACTAGAGAACTAATAATGAAGTATTTTTAATTTAATTAAAAAAATATTTTTAAATTTTTTTTTCTTTCATCCTTCTTATATGTTGTTATTCTTCACCACAAAAAAATATAAAAATAAAATAAAATAAAATAAATTAACGAGTAATGCATATATGCAATACACCGACTTTTTTATATGCATATGTGCAATAATGTGCATTTTGATATTTGAAATAGTGTTGAATAACATATATATAGTTGTTTGTATTGTTTATTTGCAATAGTGTTATATTATATACAAAAATTAAAAAAAAATCGATATAATGCATATGTGCATTAGTGTTGTATTACATATATGCGATAATGTGTTTTGCATACAATTATTAGTGTCGTCTTTGCATATATTCAATAGTGTGTATTAGATAATGCAATTGTGTCATATTATATGCAATAAAACACTATTGTATATATGCAATAGGCATTAGTGCACATATGCAATACAGTAGTACACCGACAAGTTTTGTTTTTTTTTAAATTTTTATTTTAGTATCAATATCATCTTATTAGAAGAAGGAAAGAAAAAAAAATCACAAAATAGTTTTTTTTTTAAATAGTTAAAAATAATTCTTTACTAGATCTCTCTTTAAGAGGAGTTCTCTCTAGATCTCACCCCTATATATATATATATATATATATATACACTAGTAGGTACCCGCGCGATGCGGCGGCGGAAACAATTTACGACGCAATACTCACTTTTTTACAATTTATTAATACTCTTGTTATATAGTTTATTGTACGTCTGTTAGTTTTCTTATTTGTAACGTCAGTTCGTATACAAAATCCAAGGTCGGTTTCTTTACATCTTTTGTAATTGATTAAGTTCGTATACAAAATATTAATTTCCTATTTGACTCGATCATTGTTCATGTATGATGTTTTACTCATGTGATGTTTATTAATGTATTTGTGGGTTATTTTTTATATTGAAGTTGCATTTATATGAAATTACAGGGTAAACTATTCAACCCAGGTTCAACCGATTGTACCATTTTTTTTAACTAAATCCGGTATAAGTAAAATATTGGTTTTTAAAACATTGAAAAATTCATACAACAGGTCATCTATTTTTTTAAAATAGTACGGAGATATACCTTCATTTTCAGTTTAAAAGATTTTAATAATGTAGTTAATAAAATACTTATTTACACCTTTTGACATGGTCTTTTATTATGATTATTTTTTTACTTAACGCCCCAGTAATCTAATATGATGGTTTGGTTGATCCAACCCTTGCAGCTTAAATTATACTTAGTAATGAAAGAATATACAATACAACATTAATTATAGATATACAAACCATACTAATTGTACTTTCAAATTACACATGCCCCTCATGTTTTTATTCAGATTAAATTATAGTAACACTTTGACCTTACATACTTTGACCAGCTCATATATACATAAACACTTTTGACCCTCATATATACACTTTGACATGTGCATAAATATATATACACTCCCATTATCCCATATACATTTTGCCCCTGTGCAAAATATACTTTTTTGTCCCTGCACATCTCCTGCACAAATTGCTATTTTGCCCTTACAAAAATAGATACTAATTTGATTTGCACATATATATACTGACATTCGTTTTGACCTGAGCAAATTACTATTTTGCCCCTGCACAAAAATATTGTTTGGACCCTAACACAAATTATTATTTTGATCCACAGTTTGACCTGCAAATGTATACGCATCCACATACATAAACTGCTATTTATACATAGAGTGTTGATACATATATTGCATATACATAGAGATTATGGCACATAAACGGTAGAGCACGAAAACATAAAGGTAAACGAACGTTTAATGCTTTTTATTGAATGCACGTCTTTAGAAGCTTCTTCATGTGAACCTTTAATACATTATAGGGAGCAAGATTACACCCGTCTGGCTTGTAATTTCATAATGCTTCCTTTAAATTCTTGATCCGTTACCATAAACATTAAATTCTCTCCATTAAGTTAATTATATTAACATATAATTCAAATTTAAAAAAAAAAGAAGAGAGAAACTTACGGTTGTAACAGTGCAGCTAAAGCTGTAACCTTTTTCGATCAGGTTATGAACCCGGCAGAAAACATAGTTAGACTCCCCATTCCATTCCTATCCTGATAAGCACACCTGCACGATCTTTGTCAATCTGCATATATTATATAATACCTAGAGCTAAAATGGTCATTTTCTTTTTCATTCAGATCCAACTTTAATTAACTATTCATTTCTATTTGATTCTGCAAGTTACTGTAATTTCTTAAAAACATATTTATGTATATATGCATCTTTGAATATCACATAATATTTAACCAATTCAGTCGTCGTACTCCAAAAAGCAATGAAATCCAAGTACATGATTAAAGAACCAATAACAGTTGTTACATCCGATAGCTTGTGCAATTCGTTCATTTACATCTGCGAACCGTTCATTTTTAATGTTGACGAACGGATATGAACATGTTCATCTTCTTAACAAACAAAATGTTAAAGAACGGATATGAACATGTTCATTTTTTTAAAAAATGAACACAAACAAGAAAACATTTTCGTTTAGTTGTTCGCATCGTTAAGCGAACACGAGAATGAGAACACGAGAGAATTCAATAAATAGTGTAACCCAAAATAATATATCTCAAATTGAAGAACATGTGGAGCAGAAAGTTCGAGACTAAGAATGTGAGAGAATTTGGTGACTTTACTAATCGCTGGAGTACGTACCTCTGTATTATTGTCTCAAAGCATCCTCATGTATGCTGCACATATGTCCTATTTTCACAAAGCCAAAATTATTCGCCAAAAGTAAATTCTTCAAGACTTCTGCCAAATGAACAATATTTCAAAAAATTTAAACAATATTCCAGAAAATGCAAAATATAGATAAAACAATATTGATGATTTCGTATTTATTTTCCTTCACGCTTCCTTCTCAAAAATTAGCAGCGGAACTTTTGGTCTTAAAAATTGTCAGTATAGGCTGTATAGCATTAGACCCAAATTTTCCATAATACTAACCACATCCATACCAATCTACATACTTCTAGTCATAATTAAAATACCCTTAGGCTTGCTAACACGAACCAAATAATCAGGTCTTTCAGCTCAGCACTAATCAGAACAAAATTGTTGGTTCCAGCAAAAGTCAACTTTCAACTCACTAAAAAAATCAACTTTGACATAAAAAAAACTTGAAATCAAATGTATACAACTCAAAGTGGTAGCAATATTGACATGAAATGAACCCACACTTGTCCGAAGCGAAAAAGATTTAACTCCCATTAGACAAATAAAAATAGCTCATGGCATTGCAACATATGGTAGCATATATTTGCCACCCCTGCTGAGCTATTGATTTCTACCCGTTCGGCCCACTAAAATAACCCAACTGATAATATAAAACACTAATTATGGCCCATACACTGGTACTTAGAATGTTGTAAAACTTACAAATCTTAAAGAACCAAAACACAAATAAACAACATTAACAAAAAGAATTCTAATCATCATGTAATAACTAATAATTAAAATAGATAGGTTTCTCCCCACTTGACAGAATGCCTATTTTTACTTCTTTTGTAAAAACTTAACCAAAAAACTCAACTGGTTTAATCAAATAAAATTGAAAATAAATACATATTAAATGATAATAATAATAATAATAATAATAATAATAATGATAATAATAAATAGATTAAAATGGTCAACCCACAAACACGGCAGTTTGTCCCGAACACGACCCAATAAGTTAAACGTATTCGTTGGTTCGTCCGGAAACTTACCCGAAGCTTTTCATACCTAACCCTCATTCCTCTTGTGGTTCTTTTTCTTTCATGCAAAGACGCACCAATTTTACAACTGATCAAACATATAAAGCTGGATGATAAAAATCTTAGAAAAAAGAGTATTAGACCTGGGCACTGCGACGCCTGATGAATAGAATCCCAACCTTGGATCTTTATTTTGTGTGAATCATCCATACAAGAAGTGCACTTGACAAATGTTGAATAATGTCTTTTGCATGAGACTATCTATACATTTGGTTTAAAAATAGAGTTTAGAGACAGTTCAAAAAATTAAAATAATCGCTGAAATGTTAAAGATGCCTTGTCAATGATCCTGTGAAATATTACACAAGCAGTACCTTGTATAAAATAGAATGAGCCACTATCCCTTTCTTCAAGATTGGTTGAATCACATCAGACCTATGACTCACTACTACTGCTTTTTGCAAATTCGGTTGGAAATTACATCCATTAACCTGTTATTGAAAGCATATACAGTTCCTAGTTTAAAATATTTAAATAATAAGTGAAACATTTAAAGAAGTGTATTCAGTATTTACCTCCGTCCCTGGAACATAAACATGGAAAATACCTGCATTCCATTTATAACTGAGATTAATCGACCCAAATTCAAAGGAAACAGCATTGAAGCATCGGACAGTCCCTTAACAGGTGTAGAAGAACCAATAGTTACATAACTGAGTGCAACAACATTACTCTGTAGTGCCTTTGGTGTGTTTATCGAAACCAATGCCTTAGTTGGCTTTACATCAGCAATAATAGGTGAAGTATCAAACGTCCCTACAAGAAACAAACAAACCATACTAATGATCAATGGGAAACTTAATTTATTTATTTATTTGATCAATAAAATTGTTGCAAATAGAAAGCATACCTCTTAATGGTGGTTGAATATGTGAAACATTTGGATATAGAACCCTAGCCGGTGCTCCTTGTGCACTACAAATGTTTTCCTATAACTACAAAACAAACACGAATACAAAAATGAAACAATTAGTGCTCTTTCCAAATTATATACAGATTTGGTGAACAGATTTGATAGCTACACATCATGTTTAGAAACTTACTTAAATTGTCCAATTAAGTACCACTTTGTTTCATTGTTATCTAGACTTTGTATGACTATTTAAGTTTAATATATATATTTGACTATGAAAGTCAAAATCAGCAATGAAACTCAAGCAAATTGCATCAAAATATGTCTTTCACTCATGTAATCAAATTTTCTTCGGTAACAAATAACAAATACAACTATCTGCCTTAGAACCTATTATATAAACCTAAACCTAGAAGAAAAAAATCATATAAAGTAATCCAAATTTCAAGAAGATGATTAACAAGTACCTGTCGTAAAGTGCTTAGAGCATAAACAAACAGGGCCTTGATGAACTCGAGAAAAATTAAGTAATTTTCGTAGCTTCTTCGCCGGAGAAGCCTCCATTGTGCCCTCATTCTCTGTCACCTAAATATAAAGTTACCGATATGTAAATACCTAATAAACAACAGTGTGTACACCACAAATCAATACCCGAACCTGAGTAATTACAGGCAAATGAAAGGCTGATGAGATTGACCGATAAGAAGCACGGGTTGTCGTCCTTGGGTTTGGATGCCGATCTGAAGAGATGCCTAAGAAACATAAACGATTATCCCCATTGTTTCCTGCAAAAACAAATTTATTAGGGATTTTTAAGCAAAACAGAGGTGAGAGAAAGAAAACAATCGGTCGTGTAACCATCATCACCTTCGATGACAATGATAAGGCGGTGGTCGGACTGCTTACATGATAGATGTGAGTGGTGAGAGAGAGAGAGAGTTTATTGTAGCAGGTGAATTTGGAGAGAGGAGCGGGAAGATTTTAGGTGGGTTTCAAATTTTGAATACCCAGCTTTGCCACACCTATAACAGTTGTAAATTGTGTTTGTGTACATGTACAATTCTTAAAATTAAGAGATTTAGTAAAATTACCTTTGTGTCCTTCCTATATGTATATATATATATATATATATATTACTTGGAACTATGAAGATTTGATGGTTTACGGGGTTTACAGGAAAAAAAACTTGGATGATCAATTATGGGTCTTAGAGAGTATTTCAGATTAAAGTGATGATTGGGACAAATTTAGATGTTAGTTTAGGTCATATTTATAGGCTTAATTGGAGCGTAAAGTGGTTAATGATCGTTATTGCATTTTTGTTATTATTCCGGCGGTTTCTATACAAATTACGCATGGATTAGTTGTTTAAAACATGATATTATCGTTGATAAAACGTTTGCCGTTATGGTCTACGAGTTTTTTGAGTTTTAATTGTGTTATTAACTGTTGGGGTCAAGAATTGATCAATGAAGATTAGAATCTTCTCAACCTCTTTAAAGAAAAGGCTAAGTACGGAATACGAGCAAACCATACACTTCGAGCAAGCCTAGAACTTATTCAAGCAAGGTATCTTATTTTCGAGCAAGGTTATCTTCTTGAACTCTTCTAAGTGTTACTTCGAGCAAGCTACACTTCATCAAGCAAGGTTGTTCTTCAGTTGAGCAAGGTTTGTTTCAAAGTTAAACTTTTGACTTAACCAAGCTTAAAACATGTAAATTGGTGGGTCGAGCAAGGTTTCAATAAAGTGATCTCAAGCACACTTGTAGGAAGTTATGATGCAAGGTTTAGCCTCGAGCAAGCTACAGTGTCACCAGCACACTTAGTTTGTTTGAATAAGTTAAGGACAAAAGGTTGAACATATCAAGAAGAACATGTTTGCTCGTAGGATATTATCAAGCAAAGTTTGATATTATCATGAAGATTGAAGTCTGCTTGAAGAATAGTTTGTTAGGAAAATATTCTATGTAAAGCTTGCTCGGAGAACTGTTCCAGCACACTATGGTTACAAGGTTTGCCCGACAAAGACTAAAAGCTTACTCGAAGACCTTTTACACTTGTAATATTTTGAATACATTTGAATATGTTTTGTAACAATCATAAGGGTTTCTAGAAGGTGTCAGGTGTGCCTATTTAAGGAAAGTTTAGGTCACATTTATAATAAGACAGAGAGCGAGAATATAGGTGATTTGACGGCTGACAAACTTTCTTAGCAAACGGAATATTTCGTACGGAAAGTAGCCTCCACCTGACATTCCACCTAGAAACCCTAGAAATTTTCCTTGTATTTTGAATTAATATTAATAGAAATATTTTGAGTGACTTGTGTGTTTTGTTATCTTTGTGTTATTAAAACAACACCTTGAATATCATTGATTCCGCCTTTGATGTTGATTGGGTTTTCACATTAGCAATTTTCGTAACCGTCTTGTCAACATTTTGTTGTTGGTTACGAGATAGATAAGTGATTAAGTGATCCTGACAAGTGTTATCAGAGCTTCGGTTTGCTCTTTTGAAGACCTATTTGTTGCTGATTATGAACCTTTACTGAATATTACCTGATTTTGAAGAAGAAGATGATGACGTCAGCTGAGCACTGTTTCATTGATCAGTGACGTCAACAGCTCTGTTCTTCATTTTTCAGATCTAAAATGAGGTTTAAAAGTGCTCTAATCTCGGATATACATTGTTTATTGTTTGTTTTGAGTCTAGATCTTGGTGTTATCCATATGTTTTCATCAGATCTAAGGATTTTAATACTCATATCTGATTATTTTTTCAAATTTTGGTTAAGTTTTAAGTAAATTTCAATTTTTTATTATTCAAAAATACCAAAACCATTTCTAAACAAATGGAAGACCAAGAGGTGTCTACAAACATGATTCCAAGATTGTTAGGTCAAGAAAACTACATCAAGTGTAAAGTCTTGTTTGAAGCCGATGTTTGCTGCAATGACACTTAAATGTGGAACTCCATAAAAAATGGTCTTTATGTTGCAACTGAAGGTGCAAACAACAACCAAGTTGTTGAGAGACAACTGATGAAAAAGAATGAAAAGGCACTTTCTATGTTGAAGCTAGGTCTGTCATGGGAAATGTTGGCAAGTGTGAATCATCACACAACTGCTAAGGCCATGTTTGATGTTGTGGTAGAGATGTTTGAAGGAAATACTAAGTTAAAGGACATAAAGAAAGATAGATTGAAGCAACAATTTGATAGGTTCATGTTTTGAGATGGAGAAAGGTTGAAATCTGTATTGCAAAGATTTGTTGCAATTGTCAATGAAATCAGAACAATTGATCTCCCTATCATTAATTTTGATCGAAACAAGAAGCTGCTTTGTTCTTTACCTGGTGAATGGTACACATCTAACAAGTTCTTCAAGGAGAAAACAAATTTTCCTAATTTCAAGCTAGATGTTGTTATTTGTTTTCTGCAAGCAACTAAGCATGAGATGATTGAATATCACATGATAAAAGAAGAAAAACCAAGTTTTCAAGTTGCTAATTGCACCGATGGGAAACTTGTCAATCAAAAATCAACAACAAGTTCCCATTATTGAAGAACCAAGTGAATACAATTCTGAAACTCCAAGAGTATTTTTGGCACGTCAAACTGGAAGCCAAAGTGGACAACAAATATTTAATGTCCAAATGTTGGATGATGGTGATACATCTTGTAAGTCCCCCGTTACCGGTGCCTCACATTTGGACGTTGGAGTTACTCATAAACGCAGTTTTAAATATCAGAGTTAATTAAAAACTTTCCCAGAAATAATAAAACTTAAACCATTCGTTACAAACATCTATATTTTGTCTTTAAAACATAACTTAAATTAAAGAAATAAAACATCATAGCTAAATCCTCATATGCCATCTTCGTCCAACTCTTCCATGTGTCCTCCTCAAGCTAAATGTCTCATTCTACTCACCTGCGTGTATACTAAAAGTCAGCTACGCTGAGTGAGTTCTAGTTAATACAATCAACATACACTACGTTCTTATATTACATACTTGTCCTTCTTTACCTTCTTTCATACATACGTAAGTATATACTTCCATTCTTACTTTCATACTTTCTTTCTTTCATACTTCATATTTTATCTTTCTTTACATACATACTTATACATTTTAAAGAGCCTTTTGCCCTATAACCTCATAGATATTATTAGGGCCTGCCACCCTTAAAGAGCCTTTCGCCCTATAACCTCACATATATTATTAGTGTCTGCCACCCTTAAAGAGCCTTTCGCCCTATAACCTCACAGATATTATTAGGGTCTGCCACCCTTCTTCACAGATATTATTAGGGTCTGCCACCCTTTACCGTCAATTCCTTCATATCATACCTTCCTTTTTATTTATATATTTTACATACTTTCTTTCATTCTCATTTCTATAACGTACATACTTCATACATACAACATATATATAAATAATCACATCATCAAACTATCTCCTAACAATACATGTAATATCCGAAGATCGTTCATGTACCGTCAAGCATAATTTTATAACATACACATATATCATAATAGGCATACACTTACCACTTAAGGTAAGTGTATTAACTAATCACATCGAGTATGCACACAGCCCCGAAAACATAGCAAGGAATGGGGCTAGAAACTCACCTGGATCCTGTTGCGCTCACCATTAATCGTTATCCCCTTCTTTAATTGAGCACGACTGACTGTTAAATATATTTATATGTTAATTAACTATATAATTTCCTAGGTTGGGCTCGTTGTTTAGTTCATGACAATGGGCTAGTTTATTTTAAATTAGATATAGGCTTAGATTCATGTGGACTTAGTTAATTCATGCCCAACTGTCTTCTGTCTGGGCTCAACTGGGCTCAAGTTCAAGACCCAATAGAGAATTGATCAGCCGAGAACCCTTTGGCAGGGAACTCGTGTTCGAGAACACTTTAGTTGACCGAGAACGTTGACCGAAAATCATCAACCTTGACAGAGAACCCCCAGTTTGACCGAGAACTCCCAGCTTTGACCGAGAACTCCCAGCCTTGACCTAGAATTCCCAGCCTTGATCGAGAACTCGTATTGACCGAGTTCTCGCGTTGACCGAGAACCCCAGACGGAGGCTCAGGTCACCGAGACCCTTGGTCTGATGTGTTCAGCTCAGATTCCTACCTTTAAACCCAATTCTATAATGGCTAACGGTCCCTGATTATACTTTTAACCATCTATAACCCATTCTCCTTAACCGTTTTTCATTCATTATCAACCCGTTAACCTCACGGCTTCAAGATCTAACCCATTCTAGTCATAAAGTTTAAACCTTTATAGTGTTAAAACCTTCTAGCTAGATTTAGGGTCTCCTTTAAGAACCGTATATAGTCATGAGTTCATTAAGTCCATTCCAATCATCAAGTTTGCGTTTTTATGAATCATCCAGATCCTATCTACTCTAGGTTTGGGTTTCGTGATTATTCGTTCATAAAAACGTAACCTTTAAGATCAAGAACATAGCTTTATGATGTTCCTAGGTTTGGGTTTCGTGACTTGTTTGTCAATCTTTATCTTGTATCAAGCTCGCGTATCAAAGATCTATCCGGATTTAGCTTGGCTTGATATTGGATTCTTGTTCTTGCTTGCGTCCGTATTAGGAAGGTATGTGTGTGTGTTTTATGGTGTTTTTGGGAGAATAAGATGGATAAGATGTATGAAAATGGAAAGATTTAGGGTTTAAGGGGTATTTATACCCCCTTAAGCCCATGGACCTAAGGCCCATCTTTCCTTTTTAGTCCATAATTAATCCATCTAATTAGCCTTTATCTTTCCCTCTTTATTATAATTTTATTTACTAACCCAAGTAAACTTTTCCATTATAAGAAATAATATATAAAATATTATCATTTGAAATTTTGGGATGTTACACATCTTCAATAGCAAGTGGGCATGCTCCTTATATTCCAGGAAACACAGTTCAAGGGAATGAATATCAAGCACTATTTTCAATGTTCATTGACTCACGAAATGCCTTTGTGGCCAAAAATTTGATTCATACAAGTGTGTTACAAGAGGATTTAGAACAAATTGATGCTGATGATTTGAAAGACATGGATCTTAAATGGCAAGCTGCAATGTTAGCTGTAAGAAGCAAAAGACTGTACAACAGAACAAGAAGGTCTAACTTTTCTGGACCAAGTGACAGGATTGCTTTTGACAAGTCCAAAGCAATCTGCTATAATTGTCAACAACCTGGTCATTTGCTATAGAATATAACCAACCAAAACAGTTTCAAAACAACAATCAAACAAGAAACCAATTCCAGTATCAGAATCAAGGACAACAACAGAGACAATTTAATAACAACAACAGCTTCCAACAACATAACCAACAGCAAATTGTTCCTTAGCAACAACATTTTCAAAGAAATCAACAAATCCCTCCTTAAGCTCCAACAAATCAAAACAGAAACAATGCCACTCAACCAAGAAACCAATGGAATGTTGCTGTAGCTCATCAACCATAAGATGATTTGTTTGACTGGAGCAATCATGCTAAAGATATTGAGAATGCAAATGTTTCTTTTATGGCAAATATTGTTGATCAAGCTGAAGGTACATTCAAATCTCACTACTTTTGAATTTCTTGAAATGAATTATATATTAAGAAAGGAGGTTGGTCAGTTGAAAACTGAATGTTTCAAGAAACGGAGTATTATTAATGTGTATGAAATGAGTGAAATAACATATGAGAATTAAATCAAAGGGTTAGAACAAGACTGTATGGACAATTATGAGACCCAATCAAGGTACACAACTGAAATTAAAGGACTGAAAGAGATGTATTTAGATAAAAAGATAAAGAACACTCAAATTCAAGTTGAAGTTGATTTTCTGAAAAATCTTGTTTCAACTGACAACATTTATGGGAAATTGAAAAGGATTAAAGAAGAAGATAAGTATAAGGTTGTTCCACCACCTTTTAATGGCAATTACTTACTAAATGTGAACAAAGAGAAAAAAGGAGCATATCTTGATCAATTCAAGAAAGTGTTTGAAGATAAAGAAGAATTTGTTGAAAATTATAAGATGGTGGATGTTGACGAGGAAGGAGAATTTGTGGTGAAAGCTGTTGCGATAAAAGAGAACTTAGTTGAAAATCTGTTGGAATGCAAGTCTCTATGAAAGATCAAGAGTATGATGAGTCAAGTGAAGATGATACTAGTGAATCAAGTGATCAATGCTCAAGTTGTGGTAGTTTGAATGGAAAAGACAAGAGTAAGAAAGGTTCAAAGGGCAAGATTCCATTGTTATCTAAAATTACTCCAAAGATGATGAAACATCATGGGCAGATGAGGATACAACACAAATCTTTTGATATTTGTGGATCTAAAGGAAATAAGAACAATGATAATCAAGCCAGCAAAGTTTCATCAAAGAAATAAAATGTCAATATCAACAAAAGGAATAAAGAAATTTTCAAGAGTGAAGATCATTTTTTGCCACTCTATCTAGTGTTCTCTAATCATGAACTATTTGATGTGGGTGATGTTGAAAGTATGGAAGATTATGCAAGAAGATGGTTGAGACCAAGAAGTGATATAGTTGAAAGTCCAATGAAAATGGAAAAGATAAATTTTGTGAAGAGTTCAGTGGAAAGACATGATATAAAAATTGAGGAATTTATTCCATTTTTAATTAATTTTGATGGTCTAATTACTCATTAAAAGACCATTGGAATTGAATCACCAAGACCAAGTGAAAGATTTAAAAAGGGAAAATCAAGTACAAGCTTCAAAGGTCAAGTTTGGTGCAAAGTTTGTGATGTTTATGGTCATCACACTGATTCTTTTCAAGAAAGGTTCTCTCCTGAACCATTTCAGGTACCAGACCATACAAAGTTTGGACAAGATTTTATGTTTTACAATAAAAAGTACAATGAGTATTTGAATATGGGAAAGAGGAAAGTTAAAGATCAAGTGAAAAGTGATGAAACAATTGAGAAGAAAGGAAGTTTCAGTACCAAGAAACTCAACAGATCTACATCTTTTATGTCTCAAGAATATGAGAAATCTGTTGACTCTAAAAAGTCAGAAAAAAAAGCAAGTTAAAGAAGAAATTTTTCAACAGATAGCAAGAAAAAGAACTCACTGGTGATGAGAAGTTTCTGTTGAAACACGGTTATGAACCACATGGGTTCTTGTGGAAGCCTAAAGTTGAAGATCAAATTAAAATAACCAAAAGGGAGACTGTAATTGAGGAATGCACAAGTATAATTCTCTATGTTGGAAACTCATCTGAAACTGGTTATGAGACTGGTGAGTCTTGTGAATTGGTCTATGAGGATCCCAAACCAAATGCAACTTGTGGTGATGTTGTTGATTACTTACAAGATGAGATAGCTTGTGATTCATCACTTAACTGATCCTTTTTTGTACGGGAATAATCCACTGAAGTGAATGATGTATAGTATATGGACAGTGGATGTTCCAGACACATGACTTTTGATAAGAGATCATTAGTCAACTATGAAGAGAAGTTTGAAGGCACAGTTGCTTTTGGTAGTGATGAAATTGGAGGGAAAATTGTGGGCAAATGCATTCTCAGTAATGGGAAAGTATCTTTTGATAATGTGATTTATGTTAAAGGTCTGTAATATAACCTTTTGAGCATCTCACAAATGTGTGATAACGGTTATAAAGTTGGATTTTATGAATCTCACTGTTTCAATCTAAAACTTGATTTTGTGATTCCACCTGATATGATTATTATGATGGCCCCTAGAAATGGAAACTTATATGAATTGAAAATGAAGGATACCATTTCTAGAGGTGTTACATGTTTTGTGTCCAAAGCTTCTGAAAATGAAACAATACTTTGGCACAGAAAGTTGTGTCATGTGAATCATAAAAACATGAACAAACTTGCTATAGGTGAACATGTGATTAGCCTGCCAACAAGAGAGTTCAAGCTGGATGATAAATGCATTTCATGTCAAAAGGGGAAGCAACATAAATCATCTCACAAAGCAAAACTCATAAACTCCATCGAACAAGTGCTTGAGATGCTTCATATGGATCTCTCGGTCATGTGAGTGTTCCAAGCATTGGCAAAAAGAGGTATTGTTTGGTGATTATAGATGGTTATTCAAGATACACATGGGTATATTTTCTGGGTTCAAAAGATGAAACTACAGAAATGAGCAAAAGCTGTGTGATCAGGGTTGAGAATCAGTTGGATGCAAGGGGTAAAGTTATAAGAAGTGACAACGGTACAGAGTTCAAGAATGGGACAATGGCTGAATTTTGTCAAGCTAAAGGAATATTTCAACAATTCAGTGCCCCTAGAACTCCAGAACAAAATGGTGTTGCAGAAAGAAGGAATAGAACATTAATTGAAGCTGCAAAGACCATTCTTGTAGATGCTTATTTGCTTGTAACCTTTTGGGCAGAAGCAATTAACACTGCATGTTATGTTCAAAACAAGGTCCTTCTAAACAAAAGTCAAGACAAAAATCGTTATGAGAATTTGTACAAAAGAAAATCCTACATCAAGTTTCTCAAGCCATTTGGTTGCAAATGTTCTCTATTGAACACTAAAGACTATTTGAACAAATTTCAATCATAATCTTAAGACTTATTCTTTGTTGGATATTCATCACACTCAAAAGTATATAGAGTGTATGTGAAAGATCATTTGAGTGCGACTGAATCATCTGACATCATTTTCAATGAAAATCAGTTCAACACTGTTGATGGAGCAACATGGTTGTTTGATCTAGAGATGTTAATAAGATCTTTCAAGATCTATCTTGAAGACGTTGATGAACATTCTTATAGAACAAATGTCCAGAAGCAACTTCTGAAAAGAAACTGTTAAACAGATTATGGTCTATAGTTGCTGATGAAGATCATGAGTTCTCTTTTAACAGAAATATTATAAATAAAAATGAAGATGAAATTGTGCAAAATGATCAATTTGAAAATCCTCAAGATTAAGAAAATCAGGAAGTGGCTGATGATCAAGCAAATGAACAACAAGATCAAGGTCAAAATGAAAGACAATCAAAATTTGAAATTTTGTTTCAAATTTTGAACATGGGAAATGATCTTGCATCAACATCAACTCAGAATGTTGAAGAAGCTGCAATGAACAATGAATCATCATATTTGATCATTGAAGAACCTGATCTCAATGATTCAAATCTTGATTCAAACATAAATTCAAATCAAATCATCCAAACTTCTTATGTTGAAAGAAATCATCCTGCTGAAAAAATCATTTGTGACTTGCATGAAAGAGTAACCAAAAGTGCCTATGAAGCTGCAAACGTTTATTTGTATTCCCGTTTTCTATCTCAAATAGAACCTAAGAACAATTTTTCAAGTCTTAAAAGACAACCATTGGGTAGAAGCTATGTAGGAAGAGTTAGCTCAGTTAAGACATCTGCAAGTCTAGGAACTAGTTGACAAGCCAAGAGGAAAATTTGCAATTGGTACCAAGTGGGTTTTCAGAAACAAGAAGGATTAAAGAGGGATTGTAATGAAGAACAAGTCAATATTAGTTGCACTTGGATGTCTACAAGAAGAAGGGATTGATTTTTAAGAAGTGTTTGCTCTTGTAGCAAGGCTAGAAGAAATAAGAATCTTCTTGGCCTATGCTGCATCTAAGAATATAAGAGTATTCCAGTTAGATGTCAAATCTACTTTCTTAAATGGGAATATAGAAGAGGAGGTGTATGTCACTCAACCTCTAGCTTTTGAGGATCCTGAGTATCCAAATAGAGTATACAAACTCAACAAGGCTCTATATGGACTACATCAAGCTCCAAGAACTTGATATGATGAGTTGTCTGATCATCTACTTGCTAATGGTTTTCAAAGGGGAGCCATTGATAAGACCCTCTTCTACAAGAAAGGGGAAAGAGATTTTCATCTACTTCAAGTATATACAGATGGTATCATCTTTGGATCTACAAATAAACATATGTGTTTAGAGTTTGAAGATGTAATGAAGTCTAAATAATGTATGAGTTCTATGGGAGAGTTGAATTTTTTTCTTGGATAGCAAGTACAACAAAAGATGGATGGAATATTCATTTGTCAATCCAATTATGTACAAGTCATCTTGAACAAGTTCAAATGCCAAGACTTGAAGACAATTTATAAGACCCTCTTCTACTTGCTAATGGTTTTCAAAGGGGAGCCATTGATAAGACCCTCTTCTACAAGAAAGGGGAAAGAGATTTTCATCTACTTCAAGTATATACAGATGGTATCATCTTTGGATCTACAAATAAACATATGTGTTTAGAGTTTGAAGATGTAATGAAGTCTAAATAATGTATGAGTTCTATGGGAGAGTTGAATTTTTTTCTTGGATAGCAAGTACAACAAAAGATGGATGGAATATTCATTTGTCAATCCAATTATGTACAAGTCATCTTGAACAAGTTCAAATGCCAAGACTTGAAGACAATTTATACTCCAATGGACACACATTAGAAGATGATAGCTGATGAAAGGGGGAGCCTGTGGATCAACATGAATATAGAGCTAAGATTGGATCACTTATGTATCTGACTGCTTCAAGGCCAGATATCATGTTTGTTGTATGTGTCTGTGCTAGATTCCAAGCAGATCCTCAAGTATCTCATATGACTGATGTCAAGAGAATCTTTAGAAATCTGAAAGGAAAGCCTGACTAGGGTATTTGGTATCCCAAGAACAATTCTTTAGATCTACTTGCCTACATAGATAGTGACTATGACGGATGCAATATGAGCAGGAAGCCAACATCAGGTGGTTGTAAATTCTTGGGAGACAGGCTGATCTCATGGCAATGCAAGAAGCAAACAACCGTGTCAATTTTAACTGCTGAAGCTGAATACATTGTTACATCTGCTTGCTGTGCTCAAGTCCTCTGGATTCAAAATCTACTGCTTGATTATGGTCAGAATTTTCTAAACACTCCTATTTTCATTGATAATAATGCTGCTTTATTCATTGTTAAGAATCGTGTTCAACACTCAAAGACCAAGCATATTGAAATCAGACACCATTTTATCAGAGATTGGAATGAGAAAGGACTAATATAAATGAAAAGAGTTGAAACCAGTGACAACTTGGCTGATTTGTTCACCAAGCCACTAGATAAAACTAGATTCAACTTTCCTATTAAAAGGTTTAGGCATGATCAACTCTGATGAAGTCTGATTAATACTATATGCTCAATGTGCTAACTAATTGTCTTTTCAAAGGTCTTGAGTGATTTAATTGTGATTTGTTTGAGTATGTGAATTTATTTTGCTTGATATGTGCTTAAATGAACATGTCTGACTTAGGTGTCTATGATGCTTAAGTATGTTTCTGTGATTAAGATTCATGATAGTTTGATGCGTGTGATTAAATCGACTTTTAAATGTTTATCTGCATACTTGTATGATAACTTGATCATGACTTGATGGTTTAAAATGATTATGTGCTTAGGAAAGTTAGAATATGAATGATTCATCTTGATTAGAACTTCATGTTTAGCCTACTTGAACTTTTGCATTAATGATCTATGCTGATTATGTTTGATTATGTTACAGTTTGCTTGAGTCAAGAATATGCTTTAGTCTTAAAACTTGTGTGCTTAAATGAACATTTTCAAAGAAGTTTTCAATGTAAAATGTTTTTGACAAGTGAGCAAGTTAATGGTGTAGAGATATGATAAGATTATATAGTTCAAAGCTTTGAAGAAGCTTAAAAGGTTTTCTAGTGAAAATTGATCCAACCTATTTGGGAAATGATAGTAGATTAATTATTTATACCAATCATATGGATTTAACAGGCTAAAAAGACTAGTTGTGCAGTCATTGATATATATGGTAGCATTCCATGATGTGTAAACACTGAGGTGATATTGTTGGGTTTTAACAAAATTATCAAAATCCAAAATAACCATTTATTAAGGAAAACACAGCGGAAGATATAAATTTAAATCTTGTTATATTGATTAATATAAAACCCATTTTATATGTAAAACCCAAGCCCCGGATCCATATACAAATTACATGCATATTAAAACTAACGACCATAGGGGGTTTATGTAATACAACCTTTCAAGAGTCAAGAATATGAATGAGATGACGGTTTGAATGGCTAGCCTTCAATGGAGAAGAGCCTCAAGCTTGTATACCCTCCAAGCCTTAAACAAACACCTTGCTTGCTAGGATTTTATCACTCTTGCACTTTGAAAGATACCCTCTTGTGTTCTTCTTCTTTGAACGATTTTGAGAGAGAAGAGAGAGAGAGAGAGAGAGAGAGAGAGAGATTACCAAGAATGCATATAATGTGGTTGGTAGTGTCCATGTGTTGTGTCCCAAGATAGACAATAAATAAGAGAAAATATTTCAAAAGGTGGGAGGGAAATTTCCCCCGAAAAGTGGGCTGGTCATACCAGATATTATTTTCTATTTCTTCTTGGAACAGACTAATACTCCTTGTATTAGTCTCAGGACTAATATTCTATATACCAGTCACAGGACTAATACTCCATGTATTAGTTCACTGGACTAATACTCCATGTATTAGTCACAGGTCTATTGAAACTTTGTGACATTTAACACTTTTAACATGCCATAAGTTTCATGCAACATACCACAACCATTATCATATATATATCATTTAACCAACTTAAATAATATCATAAGATAATCTCTCTTAATAAATTATCCTTATAATTTATCAATTCCTCAAGTGCAAATATTTAGAAACCCATTTTCTAAATATCATAAGTGTTAATATTTACTTGTTAGATCATATCTACAATAAATATTATGGTGTTTGTCTAGCTTGTTATTGGGTATGACCCGACTTGGATCATAACGTACTAGCCACATCAACTCTAATATGTGTCTTGGGCAGACCGATTCCTACAATCTCCCACTTGCACAAGATACATAGAAGATTGATGCAAATAGCAAATACCGCCTAACAACGGTTTACTACCCCTAATACGTATGACGAAGTGCCATTCAATAACATCATCCCCTTCAAGTCCCTTACTTGAAATGTTTTAGGTGAACCTATCATTTATCCTTTTGCCACGAATGTCATGTCAAATCCAAAGACACAGAATGATCATTCTTTGTTGATTTAACTTAGCAGGCCTTAGACATCTCACTCTCAACGAATAAGAGAGACAAATCCCCTATTGACTACATACGTCTCTCACAATCACCTTGTACTACACTTGAGCTCAGCCTTATGTACTGACATATTTCTAAGCAGCGAAGAACTAAGTCAAAGTATAATAGTCGATGAATATCAAGACC
Source organism: Bidens hawaiensis (assembly GCF_021521415.1). Lineage (NCBI taxonomy): Eukaryota > Viridiplantae > Streptophyta > Magnoliopsida > Asterales > Asteraceae > Bidens > Bidens hawaiensis. The sequence continues at coordinate 113,351 of NW_027504843.1, read as the reverse complement.
CAATATGTATCTCAGGTCGGAGGATACTATGATGTTCGCCTTTACTCAAATTTTCTTATGATCACAAATCACAAGGATTCCATGCAGTAATATTTGAGAGCGGGTCAGTCCAATATTTATCCCATAAATATCTATGAACCTTGGCTGCAACCCTTGCTATATTCATACCCTATGAATATCTACCAATCCAAGTTCATAATAGTCTTACCTTCATACCTATTCCCACAAATATGAACGACTACGGACATTTAGTATAATTAACTTATTCATGGATTTAAACATGCTAAAATGGAACATAACTCAAATCATCTCGATCAGTTTGGAAACTCGCATCCGTGTAACCCTTTACAACGAGTTCCTCCTCACCAGAGCCATATATTAGAAACATATCCTTAGTCCTTCTAAGGTATTTCAGTATGCTCTTAACCGCCATCCAATGGCTTCTTCCTGGATATTGTTGGTATCGACTTGTCATGCTCAAAGCGCATGACACATCCGGTCTAGTGCATATCATGGCATACATGATGGATCCTATAGCCGAAGCGTACAAGATTCCTTTCATTTTATCTTGCTCATCCTTTGAGATTGGACATTGAGTCGCACTCAATATCGTTCCTCTTTGAATAGGTACCAAACCTTTCTTAGAGTTCTCCATCTTGAACCTTTTCAAGATTTTATCAATGTATGCACTTTGGTTTAAACCTATCAACCGCCTTGATCTATCCCTATAGATCCTTATTCCCAAAATATAGGCGTTTTCACCAAGATCTTTGATGGAAAAACAACTCCCAAGCCATGCTTTTACACCTTCCATGGTTGGAATGTCATTCCCAAACAAAAATATGCCATCAACATACAATACTAGGAAAGTAATGATGCTCTCACTAGCTTTCTTATACACACAAGCCTCATCAGCGTTCTTGATGAATCCAAATTTCTTGACTTCTTCATCAAAACGGTGATTCCAACTTCTAGATGCTTGTTTCAATCCGTAGATTGATTTCTTTAACTTGCACACTTTATTAGGATGTTGTGGATCGACAAAACCTTCGGGCAGAACCATATAGACATCTTCTTCAAGATGTCCATTTTGAAAAGCAGTTTTGACATCCATTTGCCAAATCTCATAGTCATAATATGCGGCCATGGCAAATAATATCCTAATAGACTTTAGCATCGCCACGGGCGAGAAAGTTTCATCATAATCAACCCCTTGAGTTTGAGTGAAACCCTTTGCTACAAGTATAGCTTTACAAGTATCCAAGTTTCCATGCATATCAGTTTTCTTCTTGAAAACCCACTTGCTTCCAACCAGTTTGGAATTAAGAGGTGGAGCAACCAAGTCCCATACTTGGTTGTCATGCATGGATTGCATCTCAACGTTCATGGCTTCCAGCCATTTATCACAATCAGATTGCGACATTGCATCTCGGTTTGTGGTGGGTTCATTCGAATCTACCACGTAGCATCCATCCATGAAAAATCCATATCTTTCAGGTGGGGTGGTAATTCTACCAGACTTGCGAACGCTTTGTGTGTTTAGATCAACCATTTGATCATCATCAACAACCTCTTGTTGATTGCTAGTGTCAACCAAACGTGTATCAGCTTGTGGTTCTCGACCCACCTCGAGTTCCATAGTTCTATCAGTTCCTTCCATAAGGAACTTTCTTTCTAAGAACTTAGCCTTGCGAGCTATAAACACTTTATGCTCATTTGGATTGTAGAAGTAATATCCCATCGAATCTTCGGGATATCCTACAAAGATACACTTAGTGGAACGGCTTTCAAGTTTATCAGGGGTGTAGATCTTAACATATGCCTCACAACCCCATACCTTTAAATATGATGAAGACGGAACCTTTCCATGCCATATTTCAAAAGGAATCCTTTCACTTTCTTGGTTGGTGCCATATTTAAAATACGGGCAACAGAGATCAGTGCGAAACCCCAAAATGATAGAGGTAATGTGCATCTAGCCATCATGGATCGAACCATATCAAATAGAGTTCGATTCCTCCTTTCAGACACACCATTATGTTGTGGTGTTCTAGGTGGAGTAAGTTGTGAGACAGTCCCACAACTCCTAAGATGTTCTAGAAACGCATCATTGAGGTATTCACCTCCTCTATCGGAACGTAGTACTTTGATTGTTTTGTTGAGTTGATTTTATACTTCATTTTGGAAGACTTTGAACATCTCAAAGGCTTCATTTTTGTGTCTTAACAAGAACACATACCCATAGCGACTATAATCGTCGGTAAAGGTAATGTAGCATCTTTCACCATTCCTTGTCACTGTCCTAAAAGGACCACATACATCCGAATGTATGATACCTAATAAGTCTTTCGCCCTTTCATTAGTTCCATTAAAGGGCTCCTTGGTCATCTTTCCCAATAAACAAGATTCACATTCATCAAATGAATCATCACTTGATTTCAAAATACCATTCTTTTGAAGTGTATGAATGCGATCCTTGTTTATGTGACCAAGGCGACAATGCCAAAGAAAAGTTTTACTCAAATCCCTTTTGAGTCTTTTGGTGCTAGCTTGGTACAACGAGTTATCAATGGATGTATTATCATGAACCAATTCATAAATGTCATTAAACGGCATTGCTTTAAAATAATAGACATCATTCATGAAAACATAAAACCCATCGTCTACAAACTTAAAATCATGACCATATTGTCTTAAAAGAGAAACGGAGATAATGTTCCTAGTCAAACTAGGAGCATTCAAAATGTTTTTCAAAACAACTTCCAAACCATTTGGAAGCTTCAAAACATAGTCTCCTTGGGCTTCGACATCAACCTTTGCTCCGTTGCCCATGAAGAGACTTGTATCTCCTTTCTTGAAATGCTTATTTCTTTTGAACTCCTGCAACAAATTGCAAATATGAGTTCCACATCAGGTATCCAATACCCATGTGTTAAAAGAAATAACATTAAGATCAATATGGATCTGAAAGTTGTACCCGAGGTTTGCCCCGCATCCCTCTTGTCTTTCAACTCTTTGAGATAGGTTGGAAAATCCCCTTTCCAATGTCCTATCTCACCACAACCAAAGCACGAGTTGTTTAAGCTAACCTTTAGCTTCTTTTTCCTTTGGTTTAGGTGGTTCCGCTCTAGCTTTCCCTCTGACGTTACCCTTAACGTGTCCCTTACCCTTAGCAACCTTTGCTTTAGGTTCCGGGTGACGCTTCTTCACCGATTGTGTTTCTTTCATATGACATGCATGAAGCGCTTGAACCCTTTCAAAGCGTTCCACCCTAACTTGAGTAAGGAACATTTCCTTAAGTTGGTTGATCATGTCATATGCCCCATGATTTTCAAAACCCTTTTGAATCTTGGGAATCACAGTTCCCAACATGAGCAAGAAAGTTGAACCGAATCCTCGGTGTATTTCAACCAATCGTTATAGGCATCTAAATCGTCAATGTTTGGTTCATCGGGAATAGGATCGTCCAATATGTAGGACCTTTTTTTTTCTTGTTTGAGAACAATTCTCAAATTTCGATACCAATCCATAAAATTATTATGGTTAAGACGATCCTTATCAAGTATAGCTCTTAGTGATAGGTTATGCACGGGTGGGATAATTGCGTTAGGTGGATTGTTGATTGCGGACATCTTTCAAGATAACAAAGTTCACTTTTAGTATTTTCGATATCAATTAAACTAATTTTAATCTTTAATACCCTTTAATGTCTCCAAGACAATTATTGATTAAAATCTAGAATCCAACGTTTCATTCAAATAGTAGTTAGGTGACCCTATTCTACTATTCAAATTAACAAGGTAGTCAACGTTTGACAATTGCAACCCTTTGCAACTTCTAGTTTTATGGGATCGGTTAAACATCATATGTTTAGTTGGCATGTTTAATCCCATCAACACCTTTGAACGCCATGTGCCGGTGACCCTATTCACATGGTTTCAAATCAAGTCGTCCTACTTACACACACGTGTGAGTTTACACATACAAGTGGTTAGGTGACCCTCATCCCACAAGTATTGTAAAACCATCTCAATATCACAAGTTTTCTTAAATGTGGTTAGGTGACCCTTACCCCACATCAAGTCTACAAGTGACTTAAGTGTTGTATAAAAGGATGGTGTTTAACTTGTTTTAAAAGAGATTTTAGTTTTCAAAATTCTAGATTGGAAAACTATATAATTTACCTTCCATTTGCATGCATTCAAATGTATGGTACCTTTGAAAACCAATTTTCAAGTTCCTTTTAATAAAACCCATTTTATTGTGAAATCATTAACCTTTAATAAAACCAATTTTATTACCTAATGATTTCTAAGGAACCAATTTTATGCAAGTTGTTGATATTAAGTTTGTTAATTATCCTTATCCAAATAAGATAAAACAAAATATATAAATCAACCATGCAAGCATAAATAAACAACCACAAGTTCATAACCTTAGCCACCTAATCTTGGCCACACTTGTTGACCGAAACAAGTGTGCCAAAAGGTCTCTCCTAAAGGACGAGAAATGACACAAGGTATGTGTTGGTGAACTCCCACTTGATCCCGCATCCATATGCTTCAAGTGTCCACCTTGTGTTGTGACTTTTCCACTTTATTTGGGCTTCCAATGGGCTCCAACTTCAGCTCCTAGCTTCCTTGGGCCTCCACGTTTGGGCTTTGGCCTTTGGGCTAAAATCTTATCTTGGACTATAAGGTCCATTAAGGCCCAAAACCAAAACTGTAACCTTGTTGCATCTTCTTTTACAAAAAATATATCCTAATACATTTTTCTCTAGTAAAAGAAATACAACTAATCTACTTATTATTACAAACCAATATGAATAAATATATAGATTACAAACCCAAATAAAATGTTGGTACATTTTGTGACCGTCGCTATGCAATTCAGACCAGCGGAGACGCCAACAGCGAAGTTAGAACAACTTCGCCTTAGGCGAAGTTATAACAACTTCGCCATAGGCGAAGTTAAGAACAACTTCGCCTACTAGCCCAAGCCCAAGCCCGAGAAGATGTTTTGTCTATATATATGTGTGTCTTGTTTAGGTTTTGAATCCAGAAAATAAGAGTATTGTGATATAGTTCATTTGTCTAGAGAGTAAAAGAGAGGAAGTGTCGTGAGAGACGACCCGAGGTAGAGCTCACCTCGGGTCGGACGTGTTTCTGTTTATGTTACGGTATGTAACGTGTTTGTTTAATTATTATTATAAAGAATCTGCAGATTTGATTATCCCGTTCTTGTATTTGTTCGTGTACGTGTTTGTGTTCTTCATCTTGTACACCATTAACGAGTCTAGGAGGATTCCGCACTCCTAGACCTCATGCGGATCTCGTATCGATCAGTGACGCCCCCCGGGGGACCTACATGTGGTATCAGAGCCATAGGCTCTTATGCTATGGTTCGAGATCTGCGTTTTGGTGTTTCTGGCACGTTTCTGTGCGTTTCTGGCCGAACAGCGCCGCAGGCGAAGTTATTGTTCATCAGGCGAAGTTGCCGTCACTGTTCGTAGGGTTTAGGCGAAGATATAAGGTTAAGCGAAGTTATCCACAACTTCGCCTACCTCACAAGTTCGCTTATCAGCCAGGCGAAGTTATGGACAGGCGAAGTTAAGGAGGAGCGATGTTAACTTTAGGCGAAGTTAACGAGTTTAAAAAAAAAAAAAAGAGTATTTTGGTGTTTTCGTCTGTATGGCCAGGTGTACACGATTATTGTGAGACCGGAGATGTTGTTCCGTCAACGAGTGAAACTTGTTATCTCTGGGTCTTACGTGTGAACAAATACGTGTCAACTCTGGATATGGAGTTGAGTTTGAGAATGGGATATTGATTGAAACTGGATATTGACACATATTTGGGTGTTTGTGGGAATGAAATTGTTGTTGTTCGAGGTTGACCAACTAAAGAAAGTCAAATTGAACTGAAGGTTTTTGTCATTACTGGATTGCGGTCAGAGCATATTATTTATGTTATTTTCCAGGCGTTCGAGAATTGGATCCTGAAACGTGATGCTTATTTATTAGAGTGAAAATTCTGGAACAAGTTGGATTTAATCGGGAATTAAAGTGTTTATGTTCTTGATCGTTATCCCTGGTGATTGAAGATGCTTCAGATTAATTAATGGTCATGTGTTCGATTATGTCAAGGTGGTTTTGTGATGAAATTGATCCCTTGATGTTGAGTAGTTGAAGATTAAACCTTATCGTATGCCGACGAGTTGGTGAAGTTGTGGAGGAAGCCCAACTTCACGTGTTGGTGAAGTCAGATGGACTCACGTGATTGGTTGAGATGATCTATTGGCACGAGGATGCATGCATTTCAAAGACCTCAATCGTTATAGTCGGAGAAGCTTATACTGAAGGGGAGATCTGATATGGAAGACGCTGGGTGATTGGTAGATTTGTGAAGCTACAAGACAGTTTCAGACACGGCTGGTTGAAGAGCAAACAGAAGATCATCAGTTAAGAGGGAGTCTGTTGGTGCATGTTTTGTAACAGATGATCTTTTGTGTTTGTTAGAATTGAGAGCAACGGTCAAAGGGGAGACTGTTGGTACATTTTGTGACCGTCGCTATGCAATTCAGACCAGCGGAGACGCCAACAGCGAAGTTAGAACAACTTCGCCTTAGGCGAAGTTATAACAACTTCGCCATAGGCGAAGTTAAGAACAACTTCGCCTACTGGCCCAAGCCCAAGCCCGAGAAGATGTTTTGTCTATATATATGTGTGTCTTGTTTAGGTTTTGAATCCAGAAAATAAGAGTATTGTGATATAGTTCATTTGTCTAGAGAGTAAAAGAGAGGAAGTGTCGTGAGAGACGACCCGAGGTAGAGCTCACCTCGGGTCGGACGTGTTTCTGTTTATGTTACGGTATGTAACGTGTTTGTTTAATTATTATTATAAAGAATCTGCAGATTTGATTATCCCGTTCTTGTATTTGTTCGTGTACGTGTTTGTGTTCTTCATCTTGTACACCATTAACGAGTCTAGGAGGATTCCGCACTCCTAGACCTCGTGCGGATCTCGTATCGATCAGCGACGCCCCCCGGGGGACCTACATAAAATAATATTACAACCAAATTGAATATTGAATAAATCACAACACAAACACACATCCAAAAACAAGGTCATAGCTAGGTTATGAACATCCAAATGCACATCCAAATATGCAAGTATTACATCTCTAAATGGTTCCCCTTGTGGACCTCAAACTTTAGGCCAAGGATAAGAAAAACCGAAAGTTTCGGGTTTTGTCCAAACAAAACAACCAATCATCCAAATGACTTAATTCTTCAAGATTATCACATGCATGTTAAGTATAACCTTGAAGAACCAAGGGTAACCAAACGCCCCAAAAATTTCGGCCATATGGTGAACCACACCATAAAACCCGAAATTTTTTTAGATCTATTGATGCATGTATCCGTATAAGCGGCTCTTGATGCCATTGTTGGGTTTAAACAAGATTATCAAAGTCCAAAATAACCATTTATTAAGGAAAACGCAGCGGAAGATATAAATTTAAATCTTGTTATATTGATTAATATAAAACCCATTTTATATGTAAAACCCAAGCCCCGGATCCATATACGAATTACATGCATACCAAAACTAACAACACTAGAGGGTTTATGTAATACAACCTTTCAAGAGGCAAGAATATGAAGGAGATGACGGTTTGAATGGCTAGCCTTCAATGGAGAAGAGCCTCAAGCTTGTATACCCTCCAAGCCTTTAACAAACACCTTGCTTGCTAGGATTTTATCACTCTTGCACTTTGAAAGATACCCTCTTGTGTTCTTCTTCTTTGAACGATTTTGAGAGAGAAGAGAGAGAGAGAGAGAGAGAGAGAGAGAGAGATTACCAAGAATGCATATAATGTGGTTGGTAGTGTCCATGTGTTGTGTCCCAAGATAGACAATAAATAAGAGAAAATATTTCAAAAGGTGGGAGGGAAATTTCCCCCGAAAAGTGGGCTGGTCATACCAGATATTATTTTCTATTTCTTCTTGGAACAGACTAATACTCCTTGTATTAGTCTCAGGACTAATATTCTATATACCAGTCACAGGACTAATACTCCATGTATTAGTTCACTGGACTAATACTCCATGTATTAGTCACAGGTCTATTGAAACTTTGTGACATTTAACACTTTTAACATGCCATAAGTTTCATGCAACATACCACAACCATTATCATATATATATCATTTAACCAACTTAAATAATATCATAAGATAATCTCTCTTAATAAATTATCCTTATAATTTATCAATTCCTCAAGTGCAAATATTTAGAAACCCATTTTCTAAATATCATAAGTGTTAATATTTACTTGTTAGATCATATCTACAATAAATATTATGGTGTTTGTCTAGCTTGTTATTGGGTATGACCCGACTTGGATCATAACGTACTAGCCACATCAACTCTAATATGTGTCTTGGGCAGACCGATTCCTACAATCTCCCACTTGCACAAGATACATAGAAGATTGATGCAAATAGCAAATACCGCCTAACAACGGTTTACTACCCCTAATACGTATGACGAAGTGCCATTCAATAACATCATCCCCTTCAAGTCCCTTACTTGAAACGTTTTAGGTGAACCTATCATTTATCCTTTTGCCACGAATGTCATGTCAAATCCAAAGACACAGAATGATCATTCTTTGTTGATTTAACTTAGCAGGCCTTAGACATCTCACTCTCAACGAATAAGAGAGACAAATCCCCTATTGACTACATACGTCTCTCACAATCACCTTGTACTACACTTGAGCTCAGCCTTATGTACTGACATATTTCAGAGCAGCGAAGAACTAAGTCAAAGTAAATAGTCGATGAATATCAAGACCCAATATGTATCTCAGGTCGGAGGATACTATGATGTTCGCCTTTACTCAAATTTTCTTATGATCACAAATCACAAGGATTCCATGCAGTAATATTTGAGAGCGGGTCAGTCCAATATTTATCCCATAAATATCTATGAACCTTGGCAGCAACCCTTGCTATATTCATACCCTATGAATATCTACCAATCCAAGTTCATAATAGTCTTACCTTCATACCTATTCCCACAAATATGAACGACTACGGACATTTAGTATAATTAACTTATTCATGGATTTAAACATGCTAAAATGGAACATAACTCAAATCATCTCGATCAGTTTGGAAACTCGCATCCGTGTAACCCTTTACAACGAGTTCCTCCTCATAAGAGCCATATATTAGAAACATATCCTTAGTCCTTTTAAGGTATTTCAGTATGCTCTTAACCGCCATCCAATGGCTTCTTCCTGGATTTTGTTGGTATCGACTTGTCATGCTCAAAGCGCATGACACATCCGGTCTAGTGCATATCATGGCATACATGATGGATCCTATAGCCGAAGCGTACGAGATTCCTTTCATTTTATCTTGCTCATCCTTTGAGATTGGACATTGAGTCGCACTCAATATCGTTCCTCTTTGAATAGGTACCAAACCTTTCTTAGAATTCTCCATCTTGAACCTTTTCAAGATTTTATCAATGTATGCACTTTGGTTTAAACCTATCAACCGCCTTGATCTATCCCTATAGATCCTTATTCCCAAAATATAGGCGTTTTCACCAAGATCTTTGATGGAAAAACAACTCACAAGCCATGCTTTTACACCTTCCATGGTTGGAATGTCATTCCCAAACAAAAGTATGCCATCAACATACAATACTAGGAAAGTAATGATGCTCTCACTAGCTTTCTTATACACACAAGCCTCATCAGCGTTCTTGATGAATCCAAATTTCTTGACTTCTTCATCAAAACGGTGACTTCTAGATGCTTGTTTCAATCCGTAGATTGATTTCTTTAACTTGCACACTTTATTAGGATGTTGTGGATCGACAAAACCTTCGGGCAGAACCATATAGACATCTTCTTCAAGATGTCCATTTTGAAAAGCAGTTTTGACATCCATTTGCCAAATCTCATAGTCATAATATGCGGCCATGGCAAATAATATCCTAATAGACTTTAGCATCGCCACGGGCGAGAAAGTTTCATCATAATCAACCCCTTGAGTTTGAGTGAAACCCTTTGCTACAAGTATAGCTTTACAAGTATCCAAGTTTCCATGCATATCAGTTTTCTTCTTGAAAACCCACTTGCTTCCAACCAGTTTGGAATTAAGAGGTGGAGCAACCAAGTCCCATACTTGGTTGTCATGCATGGATTGCATCTCAACGTTCATGGCTTCCAGCCATTTATCACAATCAGATTGCGACATTGCATCTCGGTATGTGGTGGGTTCATTCGAATCTACCACGTAGCATCCATCCATGAAAAATCCATATCTTTCAGGTGGGGTGGTAATTCTACCAGACTTGCGAACGCTTTGTGTGTTTAGATCAACCATTTGATCATCATCAACAACCTCTTGTTGATTGCTAGTGTCAACCAAACGTGTATCAGCTTGTGGTTCTCGACCCACCTCGAGTTCCATAGTTCTATCAGTTCCTTCCATAAGGAACCTTCTTTCTAAGAACTTAGCCTTGCGAGCTATAAACACTTTATGCTCATTTGGATTGTAGAAGTAATATCCCATCGAATCTTCGGGATATCCTACAAAGATACACTTAGTGGAACGGCTTTCAAGTTTATCAGGGGTGTAGATCTTAACATAAGCCTCACAACCCCATACCTTTAAATATGATGAAGACGGAACCTTTCCATGCCATATTTCAAAAGGTATCCTTTCACTTTCTTGGTTGGTGCCATATTTAAAATACGGGCAACAGAGATCAGTGCGAAACCCCAAAATGATAGAGGTAATGTGCATCTTGCCATCATGGATAAATAATATTACAAACCCAAATAAAATAATATTACAACCAAATTGAATATTGAATAAATCACAACACAAACACACATCCAAACACAAGGTCATAGCTAGGTTATGAACATCCAAATGCACATCCAAATATGCAAGTGTTACATCTCTAAATGGTTCCCCTTGTGGACCTCAAACTTTCGGCCAAGGATAAGAAAAACCGAAAGTTTCGGGTTTTGTCCAAACAATACCACATATTATTTTCTCTTTCTTCCTAGAACAGACTAATACTCCATGTATTAGTCTTAGGACTAATATTCCATATACCAGTCACAGGACTAATACTCCATGTATTAGTTCATTGGACTAATACTCCATGTATTAGTCACAGGTCTATTGAAACTTTGTGACATTTAACACTTTTAACATGCCATAAGTTTCATGCAACATACCACAACCATTATCATATATATATCATTTAACCAACTTAAATAATATCATAAGATAATCTCTCTTAATAAATTATCCTTATAATTTATCAATTCCTCAAGTGCAAATAGTTAGAAACCCATTTTCAAAATATCATAAGTGTTAATATTTACTTGTTAGATCATATCTACAATATATATTATGGTGTTTGTCTAGCTTGTTATTGGGTATGACCCGACTTGGATCATAACGTACTAGCCACATCAACTCTAATATGTGTCTTGGGCAGACCGATTCCTACAATCTCCCACATGCACAAGATACATAGAAGATTGATGCAAATAGCAAATACCGCCTAACAACGGTTTACTACCCCTAATACGTATGACGAAGTGCCATTCAATAACATCATCCCCTTCAAGTCCCTTACTTGAAATGTTTTAGGTGAACCTATCATTTATCCTTCTGCCACGGATGTCATGTCAGATCCAAAGACACAGAATGATCATTCTTTGTTGATTTAACTTAGCAGGCCTTAGACATCTCACTCTCAACGAATAAGAGGGACAAATACCCTATTGACTACATACGTCTCTCACAATCACCTTGTACTACACTTGAGCTCAGCCTTATGTACTGACATATTTCAGAGCAGCGAAGAACTAAGTCAAAGTATAATAGTCGATGAATATCAAGACCCAATATGTATCTCAGGTCGGAGGATACTATGATGTTCGCCTTTACTCAAATTTACTTATGATCATAAATCACAAGGATTCCATGCAGTAATATTTGAGAGCGGGTCAGTCCAATGTTTATCCCATAAATATCTATGAACCTTGGCAGCAACCCTTGCTATATTCATACCCTATGAATATCTACCAATCCAAGTTCATAATAGTCTTACCTTCATACCTATTCCCACAAATATGAACGACTACGGACATTTAGTATAATTAACTTATTCATGGATTTAAACATGCTAAAATGGAACATAACTAAAATGTAATAATCATAAACCATAATCATATGAATGAGTCAAAATAACAATTGTTCCGATATCCAAATACAAAATAGATCAAATCCAATCACTAGAATATCGAAGTCCTAAGGCGCAATTATGACCCTCATGCTTCGGCCTTTCAAGGAGCTTCGTGAGTGGATCCGCAATGTTTTGATCAGTGTGAACTTTGTGAATACATATCTTTCTCTTTTCAACTTCATCCCTTATGTAGTTGAATATCCGCTCAATGTGCCTTGTCTTTTGATGTGCACGAGGCTCTTTGATTTGAGCAATCGCACCCTCGTTGTCACAAAAGATCTCTAGAGGGTCCCGAATGGTATGGACTACCCCTAGATCGGCCACGAACTTTCTAATCCATGCAGCTTCTTAAGCTGCCAATGAGGCGGCGATGTATTCAGATTCAGTGGTGGACAAGGCTACCACATCTTGTTTTGCGCTCTTCCAAGAGACAGCTCCACCATTCATAACGAAAACATATCCCGATTGTGATCGAGAATCACCTCGATCAGTTTGGAAACTCCCATCCGTCAAACACTTTATAACAACTTCCTCCTCACCAGAGCCATATATTAGAAACATATCCTTAGTATTTCTAAGGTATTTCAATATGCTCTTAACCGCCATCCAATGGCTTCTTCCCGGATTTTGTTGGTATCGACTTGTCATGCTCAAAGCGCATGACACATCCGGTCTAGTGCATATCATGGCATACATGATGGATCCTATAGCCGAAGCGTACGAGATTCCTTTCATTTTATCTTGCTCATCCTTTGAGATTGGACATTGAGTCGCACTCAATATCGTTCCTCTTTGAATAGGTACCAAACCTTTCTTAGAGTTCTCCATCTTGAACCTTTTCAAGATTTTATCAATGTATGCACTTTGGTTTAAACCTATCAACCGCCTTGATCTATCCCTTTAGATCCTTATTCCCAAAATATAGGCGTCTTCACCCCCAAAAGTGGGCTGGTCCTACCAGATATTATTTTCTATTTCTTCCTGGAATAGACTAATACTCCATGTATTAGTCTCAGGACTAATATTCCATATACCAGTCATATGACTAATACTCCATGTATTAGTTCACTGGACTAATACTCCATGTATTAGTCACATATCTATTGAAACTTTGTGACATTTAACACTTTTAACATGCCATAAGTTTCATGCAACATACCACAACCATTATCATATATATATATATATATCATTTAACTAACTTAAATAATATCATAAGATAATCTCTCTTAATAAATTATCCTTATAATTTATCAATTCCTCAAGTGCAAATATTTAGAAACCCATTTTCTAAATATCATAAGTGTTAATATTTACTTGTTAGATCATATCTACAATAAATATTATGGTGTTTGTCTAGCTTGTTATTTGGTATGACCCGACTTGGATCATAACGTACTAGCCACATCAACTCTAATATGTGTCTTGGGCAGACCGATTCCTACAATCTCCCACATGCACAAGATACATAGAAGATTGATGCAAATAGCAAATACCGTCTAACAACGGTTTACTACCCCTAATACGTATGACGAAGTGCCATTCAATAACATCATCCCCTTCAAGTTCCTTACTTGAAATGTTTTTGGTGAACCTATCATTTATTGTCACACCCTCAAAATCCACTAACGGAGTTTTACCGTCAGAGGGTGTGAACTAACAGGATCGGAATCATTAGTTATAATCAAACCATAAAAACGTTTAAATGAAAATAAGTGCGGAAGCGTAAAAACCAAAAGACAAAAGTTACGTCACGCATGACGACTTAAAAACCCAAGTAATAATAGTTAAAAACATATTTGCATATCAGAATGTTCAAAAACCATGCATGATCCTATACCGCGCGCCCGCCTCGGCTACCTGAGAATAACATACTAAAAGTGTCAACACAAGGTTGGTGAGTTCACAAGTTTATATAAAATAAAGCGTCTAGCGTTTTGCATTACCAGATAGTGTTAAATCAATTATATATCGATAGGTAGCTAGCCCATACAACAAGTATTACTAAGTGTTCGACACCGAAGCTGACTGTTTATCAAGTGCCTTGCCACCAGGTCATCCAGACCATGGTATGTGTTAGCCAAAATTACACCCGCTCGACCTCTAGTAGAGTTTAGCGTTGGGTGGGGTTTGTCAAACCCAGTAGTACTACTCAACAGTGACTCGCTATTATCCAAATATTAACCGGTTCGATGTGTAGGACTTCAATTGTTTCGTTTGCCACTTAGCCTTTACAAGTGATATATAATCTACTAACAAAATCTTAAACGCGTTTTTCGGAGTATGTTATCTCCCCCAAGTGAAAAGCGTTTAAAACAGTTTAAAGGGGTAAGTGAAACTCACTGTTTGCGAAGAATTCCCAAAATAAATCACCAAAGGATGCGCGTCACAGAAAAACTCTCTCTAGCGTTCTAAAACAACAAAGAGATTTTTCTAAGTGTCGGAACTATTATCGAGTCTCTAGACTCGGCACATAATACCTATGCACAAATTACGTTTTGTGTTTCGTTTGTGAATCGTGTGTGACTTAACAAGTACAGTTGTGATACGATACATGTGTGAGCAATTATTTACGTGTCATGTATTAATAATGTACATCGCTAGCAATTTACTCCCCGTGAGGGCAATTTGGTCACACATAACAATTATATAGCAAGTATTTCCCCGCAGGGGCAATTTTGTCAAAACATAACAATTAACTAGCAATTATCATGTTTCATGCATTTTCACAAAATTCAGCAGCTAGTTTCACCGAGACAGAAATTCTACTTGAAAGATTGTACTATTCCACCGATCATAGCATCTCAATTAATTTACCAAAAATCATCACGAAAGCATACATGTATTAGGTTTCTAGAAAATATTTTATTTTATTTTTATTCCACATAGGTTTCTCACAATGATCAAATCATTACAGCAAACACATAACAGTCAAATTCATGCGCAACAGAATGTTATTTGAAATTCCCGTTAAATGAAAAATCCAACAAATGCAAGACCAATTGGGTTAGGTTCTTAACTCAACAAGTTAACTTCCAGAAGTGGAACCAACCCATTTGGTCTTGTAGTTCATGAGATATAATATTTACAAGACAACCTAACAGCAGGTCTCACAATTCAGATTTGCACAACGATTTTGTAAAATCATAAAAGTTAACTTTTACACGTCCAAAAATTGCAAATTTATATTCTTTAGAAACTAGACTCGACCTAGTTTACTGTAGTATCAATTATTTCGACCAATTTTCACATTCACACCTTGTTACAGTCAATTGAACATCAACAACACAATATGTCCAGAAACTGTTTGCATCCAAACTCAACATATTAATCATCTATAGACCATAATCAGTTCATATAACATTCTAGACACCATAACCACTATCCATGCATATCAATTACACCATACATACATGGTTAGGGTTTTGTTTGATCTCAAAATCAAAGACACAACAATTAACATGTAACAATATTAATCCTAGTTATCAAATCATCATCAATACATCATCAACTCAAACAAAAATCATATGAACACAATATATGAAATTTTCGGAATCTAGGGTTTGTAATTAACCCATTAAAAATCGAAATTAAGTATAAAGGATGCATAGGATAGTCGTTTATACCTTCCTAGCACCTTAATCTTCAATCAAACTTGAACAATCTTGATTGTATGTGTGTGTATGAAGGCCGATCGCAAGGGGGGGGGGGGTTTAGAGGCTGCCGTCGGGTTTGGGAGAGAAAGAGAGAAGAGAGTTTAGGGTTTTATAATATTATTAATAATAATCATGTTACATCTAGGTCCCTCCACTTCCAAATGTTACTTTTCTAGCTTAATAAACTAGTTCTAGCACATTGAGTTAACGTTTATAACAATGTTATCACATAACACATAAGTCTAACACATAATTATCACATAATTATTGTTTTGACGTTTTTCGTTTATTCACCAATTGTTTGCGTCAACTCGTTTGCGTTTCGGTGCAATTCCCGAAAGACTACACATGTAGTAAGTGTCAAGCATCATTTAAACCCTAGTTTAAATGTAATGCGGTGTGCGTTATAGATTCAGTAATCTTTAAGTTTGAATTGACGGAGTTGAGTTAACGGAGTTAACCTGAAATTGACGAATGTCACATTTATCCTTTTGCCACGGATGTCATGTCAAATCCAAAGACACAGAATGATCATTCTTTGTTGATTTAACTTAGCAGGTCTTAGACATCTCACTCTCAACGAATAAGAGGGACAAATTCCCTATTGACTACATACGTCTCTCACAATCACCTTGTACTACACTTGAGCTCAGCCTTATGTACTGACATATTTCAGAGCAGCGAAGAACTAAGTCAAAGTATAATAGTCGATGAATATCAAGACCCAATATGTATCTCAGGTCGGAGGATACTATGATGTTCGCCTTTACTCAAATTTACTTATGATCACAAATCACAAGGATTCCATGCAGTAATATTTGAGAGCGGGTCAGTCCAATATTTATCCCATAAATATCTATGAACCTTGGCAGCAACCCTTGCTATATTCATACCCTATGAATATCTACCAATCCAAGTTCATAATAGTCTTACCTTCATACCTATTCCCACAAATATGAACGACTACGGACATTAAGTATAATTAACTTATTCATGGATTTAAACATGCTAAAATGGAACATAACTCAAATGTCATAATCATAAACCATAATCATATGAATGAGTCAAAATAACAATTGTTCCGATATCCAAATACAAAATAGATCAAATCCAATCACTAGAATATCGAAGTCCTAAGGCGCAATTTTGACCCTCATGCTTCGGCCTTTCAAGGAGCTTCGTGAGTGGATCCGCAATGTTTTGATCAGTGTGAACTTTGTGAATACATATCTTTCTCTTTTCAACTTCATCCCTTATGTAGTTGAATATCCGCTCAATGTGCCTTGTCTTTTGATGTGCACGAGGCTCTTTGATTTGAGCAATCGCACCCTCGTTGTCACAAAAGATCTCTAGAGGGTCCCAAATGGTATGGACTACCCCTAGATCGGCCACGAACTTTCTAATCCATGCAGCTTCTTAAGCTGCCAATGAGGCGGCGATGTATTCAGATTCAGTGGTGGACAAGGCTACCACATCTTGTTTTGCGCTCTTCCAAGAGACAGCTCCACCATTCATAACGAAAACATATCCCGATTGTGATCGAGAATGATCTCGATCAGTTTGGAAACTCGCATCCGTCTAACCCTTTACAACAAGTTCCTCCTCACCAGAGCCATATATTAGAAACATATCCTTAGTCCTTCTAAGGTATTTCAATATGCTCTTAACCGCCATCCAATGGCTTCTTCCCGGATTTTGTTGGTATCGACTTGTCATGCTCAAAGCGCATGACACATCCGGTCTAGTGCATATCATGGCATACATGATGGATCCTATAGCCGAAGCGTACGAGATTCCTTTCATTTTATCTTGCTCATCCTTTGAGATTGGACATTGAGTCGCACTCAATATCGTTCCTCTTTGAATAGGTACCAAACCTTTCTTAGAGTTCTCCATCTTGAACCTTTTCAAGATTTTATCAATGTATGCACTTTGGTTTAAACCTATCAACCGCCTTGATCTATCCCTATAGATCCTTATTCCCAAAATATAGGCGTCTTCACCCCCAAAAGTGGGCTGGTCCTACCAGATATTATTTTCTCTTTCTTCCTGGAACAGACTAATACTCCATGTATTAGTCTCAGGACTAATATTCCATATACCAGTCACAGGACTAATACTCCATGTATTAGTTCACTGGACTAATACTCCATGTATTAGTCACAGGTCTATTGAAACTTTATGACATTTAACACTTTTAACATGCCATAAGTTTCATGCAACATACCACAACCATTATCATATATATATCATTTAACCAACTTAAATAATATCATAAGATAATCTCTCTTAATAAATTATCCTTATAATTTATCAATTCCTCAAGTGCAAATATTTAGAAACCCATTTTCTAAATATAATAAGTGTTAAAATTTACTTGTTAGATCATATCTACAATAAATATTATGGTGTTTGTGTAGCTTGTTATTTGGTATGACCCGACTTGGATCATAACGTACTAGCCACATCAACTCTAATATGTGTCTTGGGCAGACCGATTCCTACAGATATAAACAAAATGAATATGCTAAACTTGATGTGGAGATACATTTTTGAAATATGCATGTTTCAAGATAAATCTCTCCAAATGATATGTAGAAAAGTTACTACACAGTCAAACAAAAGCCTCTGGTATTTGGCCACTTAAA
Source organism: Bidens hawaiensis (assembly GCF_021521415.1). Classification (NCBI taxonomy): domain Eukaryota; kingdom Viridiplantae; phylum Streptophyta; class Magnoliopsida; order Asterales; family Asteraceae; genus Bidens; species Bidens hawaiensis. Next base: position 94,756 of record NW_027504843.1, on the reverse strand, counting down.
ATGAATCATCTTATTAAATGTCAACTAAAAGTTGATAAAAATTTAATCAACAGGATTATACATTAACTAAAAGTTGATAAAAATTCACAAACCTGAGGGTTTAAACTAGAACTACAAAGGTGGGGCATCAATGTAAGTCCTAAACACCTTGAACGTAAGGCACGTGAGTCCGTATTACATGGAATGTAAGTCCAACATGCAACCTCAAAGTTTGAAAAGTTTTGAAATGATTACATTATTAATAAATTTATAAATGTTCTATCATTAAAATATTTTGACTAAATATTAGGGGGTTGAAGTCAATTAGGGGTGATCTAAAGAAAACCATATAAGCCTTGAGAAAAGATATGGAACATCATAGTGCAATAAGTGTTATGCATTTATGCATTATGCAACTAATTGAATCTTAAGCATATCATCAAAGTAATGAAATTCATGCTAAGTAATTACCTGTTATTAACCTGCTTACTTTGTCACAATAGTGATGCGAATGAAGTATTGAAAGGTGACTTAATCAATATGATCCCATGTTGATATCTTTTCATAAGAGAAAACTATTTGTAATGATTAAACTGAAATCTGATCTCATTATGCACCATTTTCTCTTAAACTTTGAACCAAAATGATAAAACTGTTTAAAAGAAAGGTTTAAGTCAAAAAGTGTTGCATTTTTACAATGAATATGTATGAATATGTCTGAATATGTACTTTCGAGTAAGATTACATGTTTATGAACTTTCGATTAAACGTAGGTGTTTTATTTAAAATTTAACTCATTCGAGCATACTTGATGAATCCTGATTGAAAATGAATATTTTTCGAGTAAGCTTGACTATTTACTAGTTGTTTAGCTCGTTCGAGTAAACCTGGTATATCTTCAAGCATACTTTGTAAAATATTGATTTACTTATGTTTTGAAAATGTCTGAATAAGTTGTTGTTTATTTTCAAGTGTTTGCGAGTAAACTTTGTTTATCGAGCAAACTTTATGCTTTAAGCACACTTTGATATAAAGTGTTCCTCAAGCATATTTGCAAATTTCAAGTGTTTTCAAGCAAATTTTGTTTCTCAAGTACACTTTATGCTTTGAGCACACTTTTATGTTAATTTTTATCATTATAAGTATTCTCAAGCATACTTTATGCTTTGAGCACACTTTTACTTTATCTTTTATGTCTTCGAGTATACTTGATAGTATATCTCTAAACAATGTTAACTCTTTCTTTGTATAAGTGTATTCGAGTACACTTTGTGTTGGTAAGGTATTCGAGTAAGGTTTGACATTTAGGAATGTTTCTAAGTTACCATTTTGGGATCTTTATTGATCTAGAGCAAAGTTGTCTATTTGAACAAATATACTTGATTACAAGGCTTGTGATTAATTTCTCGAGCAATCCAGTATATTCGAGTAAACTTCTTTCATTTTATTTACTGAGTATATATCTAATAAATTTAAAAATACGAGTAAACTATGAATACGAGCAATCTTGGGAAAAATACTTTATCGAGCAAGCTTTGTGCTTGAATATTTGAATTTGGGTTTTTGGCAATATTCATGTACTAAATGACAAAAATCATTTAAAACCCACTTTCAAATGCACAAAGGGTACACTATAAAAGAGGGACTTAGAAAAATTTTGCATTCATATTTTCCCTCCCTCTCTCTTTCTCTCTTCTATTATCATATACTTGCTTGCAACCTAAGTCACCCAATCATTTCTCACTAATCCTAACAAAAAATTATCATCCACTTAATTCCGACTTGGTAAGATTTAATTGAATGATTTCCGACACTCATTATATGAGTTTAGGGTTTCAATTTTCATTTTTTACTGAAAACTCTGTTTTATGTGTAGGTTATATTATTATTGAATAACAGGTTCATAAAGACTGTTCTTTTATACTTTCTTCTTCAATTATAACTACTTGCATGTTCAATTAATGTTCATATTAACTAATTAATACTTTGAATGTGTATTTTATTTATGTCTGTGCAAGAAATGGTATATCTATTTGAGCCAAAGCACACATGTGCGCTTTTCTCCAAATAATTGGGAGAATCGCCCATTAGAGCTTATGATACGATGGTTGATGCACTTAACCTCAGATATGCACTGACTGAAAGCCCAATAATTTATAGAAGTCATCATCTTGATTTCTGGAATTCGGCTCAACTGATAGATGATGTGAACAGTCTAAGAATAAAGGCCACTGTGCTGGGCCGGGAGGTCGAAATAACTGAACAATTTATTCGTGCAAGCCACCAATTACAAGATAATCTCGAGGTTCAGTTATCATACTCCACACAAAGACTTTTGAGTGTTTTTTAGGAGACTATGGGCTATCATGGCAATGTTAATGAAGGTCAATTCCAAAAGGAAATGTTTCCAGTGCTTTACTGGTTTCTCATTCATCATATTATCCAATGTTTAACACCAAGGAAGGGAACATGGACTCTGATGAGTAGAGAGATATCTACAGCAACTGTGGCTGTAGTATATGACTGCCCATTCAACTTTTCCCGGATAATATTTGAGGGCTTGGTAATGAATGTTAGGAAGGCTGAGAAAGACATATTCTTAATGTACCCCCCGTTTCTTGTAAATAATATTCAACATGTTACATCAAAATCTTCCAACAGCTGGTACAACACATGTGCTTCAAGATCCGAATGTATTTAGGAGGATCAATAGATTGGGCCCAACAAGCTAGTTCAACCCGAAAGTGGAGTTTGACATCCTTACGGGGTTAGTAAATAATGAAATGGAGATAATGGAGGTTCCCGCTTCACCTATGGTGAGCAGTGATGAAGATGAGGAGGATGATAGTGACTCTGACAATGATGATGATAATGATGGAGGAAACAATGTTGTTTGAGGAGAGACTGTTGATGGAGGAGTTGATGTTATAGATGCAAAGGTGGCACAAGTTGAGGGGAGGTATTACATGATGCAGCTATTTCTACACCAACACCACCTGTTTCACCACCACAATACCAAATCCATGAACCTTATATTCCTTCACCACCTCACTTTCCCTAGAACTTTGAACCAATGATTCCATCACCACCATCTTCCCCACAAACCCAAACCCAAACAGAAACCTAAACCCAAACTGATCCAGAACTTATCCCTCACCATCTTATAAACCAACCCAACACACCTTACCAATCACCTACACAATCACTAAACCTTGACCAATATGACCTTTCTTTATCCCCTCCCATTCAAAGCCATTCACAGATTATCCAAAGCCCACATCACCAAACTACAACAACCTAACCTTTGGAATCTGACCCTATTTCCCCAGTTTCATCTCATTATCTGTTGAAAAGAAACTTTGACCTTATTGCTGAAAACTATGATTGACGTGAGGTCGAAGACTCACTCAAAAATAAACCAAATACAACTCATTAGATAGCAGTAAGTGGATATCGAACACAGGGAGTTTGTGGAAAATGGGTTACTAGGTAGCTTTGTAATTTAACTATAAATGTAGAAAACAAATTCAAAGATTTGGTTGTTTGATTTGATTAACAAAAAGAACTAAAAACAGATAACGAGTTTTAATTGATTCAATATAAAGAATGCCCTCTCCCAATTTCAGGTTTCTAAAATTGATAATGTTAACTTTTACTTTTGGGATGAACTACATAGACATAGTTCGTGAGTATGTGTTTTATTGTGATAAAAGAGGACTAAGTACTTGGATTGTAAAAACGCAAGGTTTTCACTCGATAATCAGTTTTATATAGCTTGCCCTAATTCCCTTCGAATAAATCCTGATTGCCTATGGCACCAAGAACTGATAGTCAATAACATAAATAACACTATATTAACAATTACTAATCAAACTCACAATCACCACAACAATATAATCATAAGATCAAATTACTATCGCACAAATTACATAAACAATTAACAAACATTCAATGGAAACCCTTACAATTCGGGAGAGAACACAAAGGAAATTAGCCACACATAATTCGGTTCATCATCACATCAATTAGAGTATGCATATGAATCAAAAACACCAAATCAATGATTGAAATCACCAAACTATTGTTTTCTCCTTCCAAATCGTCTCTAGGTTGTTCTCCAATTATAGATAGGTGAAAAGACAAGGAAAAAGGGATTAAAAACAAAGAAAATCGGCAGTTACAGCTCTGGACCGTGGCCCATGGTGACCACCGTGGGCCATGGTGGTGTCCACGGTGCAGGAAGAGCTCATGGTAGGGTGAAATATGCTGTTTTGGTGCCATTTTGACAGTGGAGATCTTTCTCATTTTCTTGTTTTCTTCATATCTTTATCGTTTCAACTCCGTTTTCTTCGCCGTTTTTTGCCCACGTTCTCGTGATTTCATCCTCTATCTCCTCATACCTGCAATTAAACGAGTAACAGTAGTCAACTAACTCCATAAAATTAATTAGTTAATCATATGCATTTATATCTTTTAGCTCGCTTAACAGCTTCCCTACGGTTCACCCGTCACATTCCCACACTTAACCATTGCTTGCCCCAAGAAACACCTCAAACAACAATTTTTTTCGTTTTTAACAAATAACCATCAAACATACCAACAATTCCGGTTTAGTCAAGGTCCCAAGTCATACCCTATTCTCTCTTTATTATTGGTTTGCACTAGTATACTTTATACTAAATTTAAATCATAGAATTCTAATCAAACCTAACATGCTTTCGGTATTTACCCACACATAACACTCCTTCACACATTAACTCTCTTCTTGTTGATCATTCACACGATTTCAATCAAGACTGATTCTCCTAACATACGCTTGTACAATCATCAAATCTCCACCTATATAAATGCTTTGACACAAATGCAAATCAAGAGGGCTTAAAACGGGTTATAACGGGGCTAGGTGTAAGGGTAAGGAAAGGGAATTGATATACATCTGTTTATACATCTTAAATCCCTTGTAAAGTTATGTTTATTTAATGTTTTGAGTTTGGTTTAGTTCGTGTTTCGTTCATCTTTTATTAATTTAGGTTTTGAGTCAAGTATTTTATATTTATCATGTTTTAAATCTTTTGGTTTCTTGCATGTTAAGTTTTAATTATTTCTATCATTTCATGTGAAGTTTAAGTTCGTTTTTATTCATCATTGGTTACATGATTAGTTCACTTTGAGTTTTGATTTGTTTTCATGTAGATGGTGGCTTGAGAGTCAAGGAAAAGAAGGCCAAGATGATTCCTATCGTTTCTTGGAGTTCAAGGAAGAGATTTAACAAGATTAAGCAATAAATAAAAAGCAAAAAACGAATCTCTCCCCTGGCACACGCCGCGCCGCGCGACTGGGGAGGCCAAGGCCCGTCGCGCGGCACCTAGGCAGTCTGATCAGCCAACTTTTGCAAATTAAAGGCCCAGCTCGCGTTATATAAAGAATATTAAAATCCTAAACGAATACACACTTAATTCCAGCCGATTTTGGGAGAGAAATCAAGGTTTTGAAGGATTTTTGAAGCTAGGAATCAAGGAGGATCAAGAGTTCTTTCAAGGAGGTGTTCAAGAATCAATTAACAAGGGTTTTATCGCTCTAAACTTTCGTTCGTTGTTCATTGTTTCTATTATGTTTTTCCTCTTTGTTTTTAATACTTGTTTGGGATTGTTTTTAATAATGATTCTAGGCTAGACTTCATGTCTACCTAGGTTTGATGAACATGTTTGACGCTTGATTCTTGCTTTGGACTATTATTTTGATTATGGATTTGTTGATTTAATAGTAAAGACTTGATTTTGCTTTCATAATGCATATGAGTATTTATTATCTTGATTGATTATTAATTATTGCTTCACATAGATCTTTTATCTCTTGATTGTGTTCTTTAGATTTAAGGTTTATGTTTAATCATTACTTGGTGTTTTGATTATTGTGATTGAATAGGCCTATTAGATCATAGAAGCTTGTTGATAGTTGATTTAGGATTTTTGAATGTTTTGCTGAATTCCAATAGCTGTAAGGTGAGGAGTTGTTCATGTGTCTTGGTCAATTGTAGTCTAGGCTAGATTGGTGACTGTATTCTCGCTTGGTTATTGTGTTGATCCTTGTTCATGATGTCATAATAAGTTTATCAAGTATTCTAGGGTTTAGTATTTCGTAAGATTGCTTGCTTTAGATACTATTAATTAACCCTAATTGATAACTGTGAGGAAATCAATCCAACTGATTTCTTAATATTCTAATATTCATTCTTTAGGATTTTACTTGATGCGATTGAGGGTCCTTTAGGATTTGTTATATGAATACGTTTAGAAATCAGTCTCCATATCATGTTCGTTGTCCATTGCTTGATGATTGTTGATACATGGGATTCTTACCTAGGTAGATTCGTTCTCTTATTGGTCTCGATCTTGTGATTTATTGCTTGTTTCTAGTTTACTTGTTTATTTACTTTCTTAGTTTAATATTAGTTTAATAACCCCCTTAAATCATTTATAATAAATAGTCGTGTCGTAAGTCGAGTCTAATTAGTTAATTAACGTAATTTATAAAGTCTTGTGGGTTTGATATTCCAGACTTATTTAGCTTTAGTACAATTGATCGGTTCACTTGCCGGTGTTTTGTGTAGTTGAGTCTTAGGTCTAGTTTTTATTACTTGTCTAATTTAGTTACTATTTAATTGACTGTTTTTATCACATCAAGTTTTTGGCGCCGTTGCTGGGGACTCTTGGCAATTGCGATATTTACGTTAATTGGACTTATTTGATACATACGTGCAATTTTTTTATTTTTGTTTGAGTCGTGGAGTCTAATAAAATTTTAGATTATTTTTGTTTTAGTTTTTATTTTTAGTCTACTTATTTGGTCCGTTGCGTTTTTCAGGTTTATGCCACATCTTCGTTCGCAAGGACCACCGCTGGAGAATCTTCTCTGTTGAAGACCGAGGCTATCTCATCAGCAGAGAAACAACCGTCAGAAGCTACTTCTACACCAAAATCGTCACCGCACAGTTCACCACCAGAAAGTCCGAGAAGTCAACCAGACGTACAAATGGCCAACGATAGAACAATTGTTGCTCAAGCCTTCGATGGTTTAGCCGGAAACCAGCCATGCATCGTCATTACCGCAATCAATAATCCCAACTCGTGGCAAATTCCGTCGTACGTCATGAACAACATCGTTCAAACAAATCAGTTTCATGTGCGTGATGACGAGGATGCACAGGCTCACATTAACCGACTTTACCGCGTTTTGAAAACTTTTAATTTACAAGGTGCTACTGAAGATGCTATTTTCTTACACCTATTTCCGTTTTCACTTGCAGGTAAAGCTGCTCTTTGGCTTGACACTCAACCACCTGGCACGTTCACTACTTGGGAGGCGTTACGTTCAGCTTTTATTAAAAAGTACTTCTCACCTGCTAAAGCGGTTGTTCTTCGTGATCAAATTCATTCTTTTCACATGGAACTGGGGGAAAAATATTGTCATGATTGGGAGCGTTTTCAGAACATGCTAGCCCGTTGCTCACAGAATGGTCTCCACCATGGGCTCTCGTGGAAAAATATTACAATGGGTTGAACTACGAAACCCAAGTTCGGTTCAACACGGCCGCGGGAGGAAGTTTACTGGCAAAGAAGAATGTCACCGAATGTAACGAGATGTTTGAGAGCTTTTCTCAATCCAATTATGCCAAAGAGCCACATCGCGGGATCCACTACCGTCACTAGTACATCATCGCCCGCTCGAGGTGTACAGCAGGTTAATCTAGATACTAGTGTGGCTGCTGCTTTGGAATCACTAACTAGAGACGTTAAGGAGCTGAAGGCCAATGTGGACAGGTGTGAGTTTTGTAGGGGTAACATGACACGTTGGAGTGCCGGTGATGAATCAACATGTCAATTTTGTTGCTGGTCAGAATAGGTTTCCTAACACCTATAATAACAATAGTCAGAGTTGGAACACCTACAAGAACCCGAATCAGAATAATGCTAATTGGCGTCCGTCGGGTGCCCCACCCGGATTTCAAAATTCTTATAATCAAGGACAAGGTCAGTATTTCAATAATAATAACACCGTTGGTACTAATGTTCAAAATAATGTGCAGGATTCGAACGGTGGAAGTGGGTGTTTGAAAGAGATGATGAAGCAAATCCTGGAGAGAGACCAAGCTACACAAAAGAAGTTCTCCGAGCATGACCTCCTTTTTAAGAATCAACAATATGCTATTCTTGATATTCAAAGGACTGTTGGTGATATTACTCGTCATTTAGAAGAAAGGCCCCCATGTCAGTTTTCGGGTATCCCTCAAACTAATCCGGCTGCTCAATTGAAAGTCATCTCCACTCGTAGTGGTAGGGTTTTGGTACGGAGGTAGTTAGTAGTGAAATTGGGAAAGACAGGGACGATGAATTGGTAGATGAGGGGAAAGAGGTAGAGGCTCAGGGTAACTCACAAAGTACAACACCAATCATAGAGTCACAAGTTGAGAAAAACACCGAGAAGAAGCTGGTTGGAGTCCGGCCACCATCACACATCATTGACCTTACCTATGTCCCGTATCCCGCTCGTCTAAAACATCAAAAGTATATGAAAGATTATGGGAATTTTCACAATATATTTAGCCAATTGAATGTCAACCTCCCGTTCGTCGAATTTCTCCAGCATATGCCTAAATACGCCAAATCTTTGAAAGATCTTCTTAAAAGAAAGGATAAGTTGGAGGAGCTATCGACTGTACCGCTAAATGGAGAGTGTTCTGCGGTGATTCTTAATAAAGTTCCGGAGAAGTTACCCAACCCGGTGTTTTTACCATTCCATGCCTTTTCGGAAGTGACACGACGTGTCAAGCATTAGCCGATCTTGGAGCTAGTATAAACCTCATGCCATACTCTTTGTATGAAAAATAGGCCTAGGAGAGCTTACCCCTACTCGTATGACATTGTCTTTTGCCGATCGTTCCATTAAGTATCCGAGGGGTTTCGTAGAGAATTTGATAGTTAAGGTAGATAATTTGGTTTTTCCAGCAGATTTTGTTGTTTTGGATACGGAGGCCGACGAGAGAGTTCCAATCATTTTGGGATGTCCATTCTTACGTACTGCTCGGGCGGTCATTGACGTGTTTGAAGGGAAAATCACTCTTAGAGCCGGTAATGATAGTGCCACCTATTTGGCTAAGTCCATGAGACATCCGAGTGGTCAAGACGATCTTATCGATCCATGTCACCCAGTTTACTTGATAGAATCAATTATTTCGGGCACGGATCAACGTTTTGACGATTCCCGTTTGGTGAGTGTTGGTTTGGAGAAGGAGCGATAGGTTTCTAGTTCTCGAGTAATAGTGAAGTGTGTTGGAGAAAGAGGTGGTGGTAAGCGAAAGATTGAAAGGGTTCGTGGAGTTAGAAAGAAGAAGACAAAGGTTGACGAATGGTCGGATCGTGATTCGAAATCACTGAGGGAATTGGAGTTCTACCGAGGTGGAGGAAGCTCCACTCGGTCCGCCACGTGATTCACATAGCATGGGTTCTTGAGTGAAAACTCAAGTGTAGAGTTTGTAGATTTTCCTTTATTTTAAGTTTTATTTTCTTTAAGTCACTAACGTTAGTTTTTCTTAGTTTCGTTGCGTCGTCGAGTTTTTACAAGGAATCATTACCATCATGACGAGAGGATTTGACGAGAATTTTAGAGATGACAGGTAAGTTTTACACATCAAAACAACATCAAATGAGCATAACAAATACTTGGTAATTGTCTGGAAATTTTTGTATGGAAAATGGGGCTTCAAAATTCGAAACTTTCTGCCAAAAGAGCCCGTCGCGCCGTGCGACGGGGTACCTATCTCCCCTCCACGCGACGCAGAGGTGAATGACAAGGAGGCGCCGCGCGCCGCGACCATCTTCACCATATGGGCCGCGTGGCGCGACCACCTTTACACAGCCCAGATTTTTTTATTTTTGTTATTTCTTGTTAATTCCCCTTGTTTTTATTCAGGTGTGATTCCTTGTGTTTAGTTTGGTGTTTCGAGTCATGTTTTAAAGTCTAGTAGTCCGAGTCTTGTTTAAGTCGTCTAGTCGCTACCGTAATTTTTTGTAGTTCTTTGTTTTGGTGTTTTTGAGCTTTGCTAGATTTGAAGAGAGACTGTGTGAGCTAGAGAGACGATCCCCAAGGTTGAATTTAATGAAAAAGATAAGTGTGGGGATGGAGCAGCCGAGCAATATATACTTTATGTTTTTATTATTATTTGCTCCTGATTATTCATGTTTTATATTTGTGGGTGGTTAACGCGCTTTAAATTGCATAATATCTATTGTTTTGATAATATACATTATTAGATATGTTTGTTTTATTTTGTTTTGCCGCTTACGTTCGTGTGTGAGAGAAGGAGTTACCATTTGCTGAGCACGTTCGTAGTTGGAGGGAATTCATGGAAGAAGACCTTGGCATCATGTTTCATGCGCATATTACCAGCTAAGTCTTTTCCATTATCTAGCTTATTAACTTTCTATTTTGCTTTTGTTTTTATTTTTTTTAAGTTTTTATTTTTTTGTAGTCCGACTTTATTTTTATTTAATTTTTATTTTAAGTCGTCATTATCCTTGCATTGAGGACAATGCAAAAGTTAAATGTGGGGATAGGATATTTGAGTCGTATTTTAAATCGAGTTTTTGTTTTAAAATAAATAAAAAAAAATATAAATATAAAAAAAATAAAAATTGAAAATGTTTTAAAAAATGTCCCTTGAATTTAGTTTTTTGCGTTAAAGTAGGAGATGATGATATTTACCAGAAATCATTTTTTCAAACTACTAATAATATGAGATAAATAAAAGAAAACGCACTTAACTTGGGATGTGTCGGTAGGTTCAGCCTTGAAAATGAAAGGGCAATTTGATAAAATGGTTAAAACGGAAATCTTTTGTGGGTAAAGCGTTTTGTCTGTGGAAAATAAGTAATGAAAGGTTGGGCCATACTCAAGCCTCAATTTTTGGTATGAAAAGTGGAAATATTAAAAATTTAAAAAATCTGAATACGTTATCATATGATGCTTGGGTAGGTTTAACGTTAGAGTATGCCGTGTAGCCTGTGATATAAATCTTAAACTACTAGTTTAGTGTTTTACACCTCATTGGCGTATGGTTTTATAACTTTAAATCTTGTATTGATGGGATGCTTCGAGTCCGGAGACCATGGGTATGTATGCAATCTATTCATCTGGGTATTCACAATTCCTAAGTGGCGTTGTGGATATTTAAAATAAAGCTAAAAAGAGCAAACCCTTATAAGTCTATAAACCATGATCACAAAAGTACAATAAGTACAAATACATTAAAGACTTGATAATCCACGCTGCTACCCATGTGGGGTCCCCTTGCTCGCGTCTCATTACCATTAAAAAATGCACCACAAGGGACACGCTACATGTAAGCCCTACAGATGAAATTTTGCATACTCACCTATGGTGATGGTTTCGGGGTATTGCTTGATAACGGGGGTATGTCATGTTGTGGGGAACACTAGCTATTAATTAATTGAACCTTAATCGTATCTAATGGCTGTTTGGTAGACTTTGATGCTTAAGCTTGGGTGGATAAACAATACCCTTGATAGTCTTAACTACTCATGAAAAAACAGAGAGCAACAAAAGTTATAATTCTGCTAATTTTGAGGTTTAAGTCAATTTGGGGTGGCCTGGTCCAGTAAAAGCTGAAAATAAGCGGGTCTTAATTGTGTAAACCCCTGAGTAATATTATTGTCGGATCTTATTTATCCCGGTAAAGATTAAGGCATGGGTTCAAGTGGACAACAATATCGGTGATCGCGGTTTTGCGTCTTCTGAGCTTTAAAAATTAACCTATATGTTTTTAACACTGTATTTTCCGATTCTGATCCAACTGCATCAGACTTTTTTAGGGACGAAAAAAGAGTAAATGTGGGGATATTTTATATGCATATATTTATACATATAGAATCCCTTGTAAATTTATGTTTATTTAATGTTTTGAGTTCGGTTTAGTTCGTTTTTCATTCATCTTTTATTAGTTTAGGTTTTGAGTCAAGTATTTTATGTTAATCATGTTTTAAATCTTTTGGTATCTTGCATGTTAAGTATTTTATGTTAATCATGTTTTAAATCTTTTGGTATCTTGCATGTTAAGTTTTAATTCTTTCTATCATTTCATGTGAAGTTTAAGTTCATTTTTTCTCATCATTGGTTACATGATTAGTTCACTTAGAGTTTTGATTTGTTTTCATGTAGATGGTGGCTTGAGAGCCAAGGAAAAGAAGGCCTAGATGATTCCTATCGTTGGTTGGAGTTCAAGGAAGAGATTTAACAAGATTAAGCAATAAATAAAAAGCAAAAAATGAAGCTTTCCCCTGGCACACGCCGCGCCGCGCGACCAGGGAGGTCAAGGCCCGTCGCGCTGCGCCTAGGCAGTTTGATCAGCCAACTTTTGCAAATTAAAGGCCCAGCTCGCGTTATATAAAGAATATTAAAAACCTAAACGAATACACACTTAATTCCAGCCGATTTTGGGAGAGAAATTAAGGTTTTGAAGGAGTTTTGAAGCTAGGAATCAAGAAGGATCAAGAGTTCTTTCAAGGAGGTGTTCAAGGATCAATTAACAAGGGTTTTATCGCTCAAAACTTTCATTCCTTGTTCATTGTTTCTATTATGTCTTCCTCTTTGTTTTTAATACTTGTTTGGGATTGTTTTTAATAATGATTCTAGTCTAGAATTCATGTCTACCTAGGTTTGATGAACATGTTTGACGCTTGATTCTTGATTTGGACTATTGTTTTGATTATGGATTTGTTGATTTAATAGTAAAGACTTGATTTTGCTTTCATAATACATATGAGTATTTGATTGATTGTTAAATATTGCTTCACATAGATTTTTTATCTCTTAATTGTGTTCTTTAGATTTAGGGTTTATGTTTAATCATTACTTGGTGTTTTGATTATTGTGATTGAATAAGCCTATTAGATCATAGAAGCTTGTTGATAGTTGATTTAGGCTTTTTGAATGTTCTGCTGAATTCCAATAGCTGTAAGGTGAGATTTTTTCACTTGTCTTGGTCAATTGCATTCTAGGCTAGATTGGTGACAGTATTTTGCTTGGTTATTGTGTTGATCCTTGTTCATGATGTCATAATAAGTTTGTCAAGTTATATAGGGCTTAGTGTTTCGTAAGATTGCTTGCTTTAGATACTATTAATTAACTCTAATTGTTAACTGTGAGGAAATCAATCCAACTGATTGCTTAATAATCTAATATTCATTCTTTAGGATTTTACTTGATGCGATTGAAGGTCCTTTAGGGTTTGTTAGATGAATACGTTTAGAAATCAGTTTCCATATCATGTTCGTTGTCCATTGCTGTTTATTTACTTTCTTAGTTTAATATTAGTTTAAAAACCCCCTTAAAACATTAATAATAAATAGTCGTGTCGTAAGTCGAGTCTAATTAGTTAATTAACGTAATTTATAGAGTCCTGTGGGTTCTACATTCCGGACTTATTTAGCTTTAGTACAATTGATCGGTTTCACTTGCCGGTGTTTTGTGTAGTTGAGTCTTAGGTCTAGTTTTTATTACTTGTCTAATTTAGTTAATATTTAATTGACTGTTTTCATCACATCAGGAATATTGAAAGTGGCTCAAACGATCTGATTCGGCTTATTACAAACAAACTAAGTAAATAATGAAATAAACAACTATATACACCACTAACTTCTCTTTTTTTTTCTTTTCCTTTTTTTTCACTCACTACATAATACTTTGAACATTGAATCTCTAACACCTTTTTTTTGACATTGCAATTAAACATAATGCTTAATATTTCATATTGATTAGTACTAAAACAATTACAAATACAAAGAAATACCTACTAAGTCGGGTCGTCTCACAATTTAACATCAGGGTTGATTGAATAAAAAGAATAAGTCCAATAATGTTTTCTAAGGGAACCAACCCCCCGCCCCTCTCATTAATCACACTCATATATGTTATGTATGAAGCCCAACCCCTAAAACCCACACTCGCACTCATCTAGACGAGGCTTTAACCTAATTGCCTCTATCACCTTTGCACTCATGCCAAGCTAAGGCCACGAAATGCATTGATTGGACAAGTTCTATAGGAGAATATCAACTTTCTCACCAATATTCACTTTCTTAATGCACAAGTGTATATGGACATGTATGCAGGTTATTGTACTGAAAGCATGCTAACCTTGACTAGAATACTACATAACCTCATTTTTAAAACAACTAGGAAAACATGTCCTTTAGGGAATTGTGACCATGAAAAGGGACCAAAATATTACCCAGCCATCTTACCACTTTCTGATTTTCTTTTATTTATTTTTTTAAAAAAAGTTTTTTTATTTTTTTGTTTCTTTTAGAAAAATTTTGAAAAAGAAAATTCCCCCCTCCCCACACTTGGGATACATTGTCTCCAATGTATGGTTTTGAGAATATAAAACGAAGACTCTACTAAGTAAAACTCCACTTCCTTTCATGAAAAACCCAGATTGTTTTCAACACATTGTAGAAGAGAAATCCATAAGAATTTCCCTACAATTGGTGTTTGCTAAGATGGTAGCTTAAAATACCGCTAATAACAAAAAAAACTAAAAAAATACTAGTCAAATGCCCGCGCGATGCGCCGGGTACACACGTAAAAACCGCATCGAACGGTAGTCTCCTTGCAATGGTATGCATGTAACACAACATTGGACTCTTAACCGATGTCGGTAAGCGTGTCTCATATGCGTGTGTGTGGGAAATCTGGTATTGGTACGCGCCATAATGAGTGTGGGGATGAGGTTTTCGAGGATACAGATTAAGAAGTCCAGAGTGGAAGATATTAGACAAATAATCAAATAATCGACCTGACACCATTCTAACCTGAAACCTATTCTAACCTGGCCTCTTTCAATCTGAACCATCTGGGCCTGAATATAACCAAATTAATCTTTTTTATCGACCCATTTTGACCATAACCTGTTATGACCCATGACCCGAACTTGCATGATCCGACCCGTTTTCGGTCCTAACCGGCTATCACGTAACATGTTATTTTTCAAAAAATAAGGAACTATAACAATACCATATTCAAATTAAAGAGAATAAAATACTCATTTTTATGGTGTAATGTTTAAAAAAAAGATATTAACGTGTGAAAAAGTTACAGTCCTTTTATTATCGTGGGGTAGTTGATTTAAAATACGGGGGTAATATGTAACTATTCATCAAATTAACAAAAACTTGATCTAAGTTGAAGGACAATAGTTGTAAATATTATTAACCAAATAATACTAACTGTACATAGTGTAACCAAATGAGCACATTACCCTTAAGATTAAAAAATTTTATGGAATGCAGATTGTACCAAAAGCAATCAAGGTTGTACCTCTTAAATTTTTAGAGGTCCCTTGGAATTGCTTTATATATAGTATAGATAATGCAAAATAAAAAATAAAATATACAAAATGTACAATTACCACCTTTTTGAAACTTTATAACATTCAAGGTGGGTGATTGGCCCACTCCCATGCAGCTTTCTCGTTATAAGCACGCCCCATTTCAAGCAATTGTTGTCTGTCTTCCGTCAAACCAGGTTCAGGACCGAACATCATCATCCTCCACCATAGATCATTTAGGTTAGGTGGATGTCTCACTTTCGTCTTCCTTGGTCGGCTACCTTTTTCTGGCACCTTATTACTCTGTTGATGCTCAACTGACTTGTCAATCACAAAACACTCCACTTTCGTGTGACTCTTGCTCAAGGATACACACTTGTTAACAAAATCTGCCTTCAGGCTTTCCTTGTCAACAAAAGGGTCAGTTGTATTTTCAAATAATAATAACCATTTATCACGATTCCCGCACTTTATTCCTAGTGTCCCCTTAGCACAATCAATCACTGAAAGTGAAGTGGCAAAGAAGGGTCTACCCAATATGAATGTGGGTTGCGTGTTAGTTATATTTTAGCATAATAACATACTAAAAAGTCAACTGGGTAACAGAAATCCTCCACATGTACCATCACATTATCATGTCTCGGGGAAGTGTATGGGTTTGATCCGCTAAAACTACGTCGGTGTTTACTTTTTGTAGCGGACCAAACTCATACTGATCATATAAAATACCAGACATGATACTAACACAAGCTCCAAGATCTAGCAGTGCCCGATTAGTTTTAAATTCACCAATATGGATTGATAATAGGGGCACTCCTGGTTCTTGAAGTTTACTCAGGATAATATTATTAACAACCCTCTCAACCCTTATTTTGGTTAATTTGTCATTTAAACATTTATCACAAGAACAATTTACACAAAAAGATGTTTCATTCGGTTGTAATTCAGAGTTATTTTGAAAAAATGTTTCATAATTACCCACAATGTCAATCTCATCACTAATATCTTTCACCACCCTCTCAACAAACTGTGGTGTTGGATCACTTTGAACACTAGAAATTCCAAAATTAGGTAAAATAATTACCGTGTTGATATGAACGTTGTTCCCCTTCTTTAAGTTCGAGCTGTTTTTCTTCAAATTCGCCACATCGGTTGCAAGTTGATCCATTTGAGTGGTCAACAATTGGATGGCTTTGTCACGGACTTCATCCTTTTGCATGCGCACTTCATCAAGTTGATTTCTCTGTTGCATGTCTTGTTGCATCATCTTTAACATGTCCATGACTTCATTCCCACTTGATGAACTTTGACTTGCGGACCCACTTTGACCTTGAAAACCTTGATTATTTCCACCATGAAAATTACTTTGATTGTTATATTGTTGGCGAGGAACAAAATTTCCATGATTCCCTTGGAAATTCGGGTTGGATTGAGTGACCGGATTTCCATAGCGAAAATTTGGATGATTTCTCTACCCGGGGTGGTAAGTGTTTGAGTTCATATTCTAATTCCTACCCCCCCCCCCTGAAGTGCATTCACCTCTTCTACTTGTACTTGTCCCACTGTACACACCTCCAATGCATGACCCAACTCATTACAATTCGTACAAACATCAATTACCTGATTAGTGGTTTGTACCCGTCCATCTTCAACGGCACGTACTTGTGATCTTCCAATTGTCGGCCTTGCTCTTTTTCCGGTTTGAGCCTTTCTCTTTGATGTGACCACAATTTGCTCCAAATATGCCCAATAATCTTGTTCATAACTAGTACCAAGTGTACCATTTGTTATTGACCTCAAATCCCACTCATCTTCCATACCCCACCCCTCATGAAAAGAATTCAACAATGTCCAAAGAGCAATACCATGATGAGGACAATTCTTAATCATCATATTAAATCGCTCAAATTATTCATGAAACATCTCACCTGGTTGTTGTTGGAAAGTTCCCAAACTCCTTCTTGCATCATTGGTCTTTTGAGCCATGTAAAACTCTTCCAAAAATCTTTGGTGCATCTTGTAACATTCGTTACTTTTCAAACACGGAAAGCCTACCCGTTTTAATTTTTTGGTTTTTATTTATAAATATAAATATATATATTTCAAGTTTCGTCAAGTTGTAAATCAATCGTGTTTTTATTCTTTTCATTTAAATAGCAAAACTCCGGTATTTAAGGATTTACGTAACGAGTTCCGCACTATACAAGTATAAAACGTTAACAATCCGTAGATATTAAAGTTTATCAAATTTTAATCTAGTTATGTATATTGATAAAGTTCAAGGTTTAATTCGTAAATATATTCTAAATTATATCTAAAAGAAATATAAAAGTTGAGGGGCTATTAGTGTAAATATGAATTTAACATAATTATATATTAAACTTAACACAGCCCCCCTCCCAGCCCCGTTTTCCCGTCCACATTTCCGGCCAACGAAAAATCGGCGCCGGCGATAGATGTTACCCATTTCTTAACGCGTATTCAATCCAATTAAAGATTATAACTTCCTTATACCATAACGTAGACTCGTAATCATTGAATAACGACGCCATTAACAACCTTTAATGTACGGATTTTATGCCGCGAACGGCCGGACTAAATTAATAACCATTTAACGATAGTTAAACGCTAAACGACCTAATTGACACTATAAAAAGAACCTACTCGTTCATCTAAACTCGCTCACATATTCATCTCCATCTAATATACACACTATTATCTCAAATTAGTTCGTATTAGTCCGATCCCAGTCAAGGCTTGTTCACACTCTTCTCGGAACCATACGAGGTAATTTTTATATGATTTTGCATTGTTTTTAAACGATAATGAAAACCCCTAACCTTAATTGAACGCACCTAAAGCGGATTAACAGTTTTGAATTTCTAGGGTTATAATGAAGAAGATGAACTTGTAACATGTTTTATATTTATTTGTTTCTGTTATCTTAAAAAAAATTAACAAGTTAGTCTGTTAGTTAGTTCATGAGTGTTATAACCTGAGGACCCGGGTTCGAATGGGTTAGAGCATTTTTGTTGTTTCGTTTTGGTTTGTTTTTTTTAAAAAAACCTTTTCTTTAATATATATTAATCAAATTAAATTATTAAATATTATTATAAATCAAATAAAATTATTTTAAGTTAAACAAAATTGATTATAAATTATAGTTTATCATTTTTCACCTAAAAACCCAACTTTCATTTCCGTTAAGTTTTCGCTAGAAGCCCGATTAATATATAATGCTATCATAGTTATTTTCAAGCTAAATTTACACTAAATTCCATAATTCATAAAAGTTATAATATTCAAACTTAGTGTTAACCTCGTAATTTAAAAATATTAGATTTAATAAATTCGTTAAAATTTCGTTAATATAATATGATAATATTATGAGATATATATAAAAATCCCGAAAAATCGATTTATCTACTTTTTATAAGTCGTTAGTTAATATTGATTTTGACTTTTAATTGTAGTTCGTGAAGTTTAAATGCTTCGGTTTCATTTTCGCACTTTCGGTTTTATTTCAAGTTTGTCTTCAACTACAAGGTGAGTTTCTCACACCCCCTTTTTAACGTTTTTACACATTTTGGGGTCGCATATATATCATATCAACATCACAATTTTGTTTATTCATTATTTACAAACTACAATTCGTTACATGGACGTGTGTGTTTATTTGCTTACTTGCTCAAAGATTACGTCCATGGTTTCCTCAATAAGTATGATCATGTGCACCCCTATGCACTCAGGACCTCGATGTTATAAGTGGAATAGGGACCCCCGATCCGAGTACGTTGGTTGTTACCAACGAAAAAGACACTTACTTGTGCTATTATCCGAGTACGTTGTTGCACAATCCCAGCTGGAAAGGGCTTTACTTGTACATTTACACTTGTTCATGGAATTGTAGATTTTTAGGTACTTACATCAAAACTTGTGTGAACTAACCAACTATTCATTTAGTTGACATTATTTTATATATATGCTACATGTACCTTATTTAGAGAATGATGCCATGACGAGGACACTAGAACTTAGGTTATATTAATAAATGGACAAGTGGTTAATTGTTCTTGTATTTTTCCTTGTATTTCTTGTTACAAACTTGTGTCCTTGATGTTTAAATTAAGTAATGATATTATTGTCACTTAATAGTGTCACATGTGTTTTGAGCAATCTGTACGTCACACTCGAGTGTATTCCGCTTTAGCCGGGGTGTTACAAATTGTTATCAGAGTCGTGACTATAAGATATGACATTAGACATAGTATTCTAATTGGTTATAGCTTATTTTAATTATTTTAAGGTTTCATGATTAGAAATTATGTGAGCCGTAATTGATTGTTCAATGAACATTTTTTTGGTTATTATTGATTTGTTTATGCCCCATGTACACAAATGCTGTTTTTACTTTGCCTTATGTACACAAACATCACACACAAGTCCAAGGCTTATGCCTAACGTAAAGATTTTCAAGGATTTTCAATAATCAGAGTTTCAATTTTCAGTTTTCGATGGTTTATGCGACATGTGATGTCCGACTCTCTATGTTTTTCAATGTGTTTTAACTGAAAGTTGGTCAAGTCGTGGTGATACACGAATACTCAGCTTTCGGTTCGATTTAATTACGCATTTTGCTACGAGAATAGTTCAGTTTTAAAAAATTTTGTTACTCATTTTCTTTATTTATGCATTCATTTACGGTTTAAAAATTTTAAAAAGTTCGAAAGGTAATAACCGAATTTTCAATACGATTACTTTATTATTTCACTATTACGTTTTAGAATTGAAAGTTCAAAAAGTTATGGTGATACATAAATGGCAGAATTTCAATTCGATCACTATATTATTTTATTCATTTACTACTACGTTTTAGAATTGAAAATTCGAAAGGTCATGGTGATACATGAATGGTCGAATTTCAATTCGATTAACTTATTGCTATATTCATTTACTCAAAACACATGCTAAACCCTTTGAGGATATTTTTCATTCAACAAGTCAGGTAATCTAACAATCATTTTTTTTCTTAAGTCGCTAGCCAAAAGAAAACCTTTATTCTTAGGATTAATATTTCATAAAATTTGCAAGTCTTAGCAATAGCTAAAAACTTCTTGCCTAAATAAAATAGAATATATTTTATTTTACCATGAGATAAAAAAACAACACGATTTACAACCGATTTTTGTAAATTAAAATATATGTTATATCCCTTCCTTTACTTCCCTTTCGTTAATGACAATGAGTTTTGGCTAAGAAATCATGGCACCACATCCCACGTCAACCTTCATGCCACAACAAACCTACATTCAAGAAGACAAACATCGCAAACTGCATTTTTGATTATTTTCCTTAACTTATTTTTCACGTATCGTCTTTTCACTGTATTCGAACTTACTCAAAGTAATATCATATATCCACTTCCATAGAAGATGTTTATGAAGATATATTAATTCGAATTTTCATTGATTTTTTATCCATATTCGTTTTACTTTACGAAGCGCAAGTTCGTACATCATTCTTAGTCGCATTTGTGAATCGGTTTACGTTTGTTATATGGGGTCTATGACCAATATCCCATCAACGTAACCGTTAAGTGGAAATTGGAACTATGAACATGTATGTGTACATAGTTACCTAACCGTATTTCCATTTTATTTCTACGTTTGACTATCGGTGAACGGTTCTCTCCAAACTAATTTGTTTACTTAGAACCGGGACTATGTCTCATGTACATGCTGAGTTTATGTTATGTTATTTTTACACAAATTGTTTTAGTTATTCGTTTACTTCTCTTCCACTCGGTATTGTATTTGAACCATTTTGTTGTTCTTGATTTCATTAATCTTAGACAAACGCTTTATTTTGATTTCGAAATTCCAATTGTGTACTTTGATGGGCACAAGGTTACTATTGGAAAATTTCTTTTTACAGACTTAACCAATTTTGATATTAAGATTCAATTTACCCATTTCATTTTATTAAAAATTTACATGGTTGTTAGGTGTAATTGTTTATTCACCCAATGTTGCCGCTAGTTACGTTGATATTCATTAAGAGATTTACATTTGTTATTTATTTTTTTATTTAAAAGTTTCATTTATTCTTGAACCCAATGAGTTATCAATTTACATGTTCATATTTCGTTGGTTAAATGCTACGTTTTCTCAACCCATTATTTCAATTACATTTGCGATGTTCATAATTCTAATGTTTTCATTCTTTAAATTTCATTACTTCATTTTTTTGTTTTCAATATCTTTTACTTGGTTTAGACCACGATGATTTTAATTACTTGATTTAGTGTTTTCGCGTTGTCCTTGGTCTGAACGGTCTATTGATGTATTTTGTAATGTTTTTACCCCTTTTTATTCATTATTATTATTATTATTATCAACATTATATATAAGAATTTTATTTTATCTATCTGATGTCTATGTCTTAAAACCACACAATAGAGCAAGCTATATGGACCATCCGACGATAAAGGTAATTTTAGGTCGACACGTAACTATCAAAGTCCTCGCATGGAAAATATAATAAGTCCGGTTGTGTGAGTTAACTCAGATTTTGGAATGATTTTGGGGAACGGGACAAATACAATAGGATAAGGACATGGGGGATACGCCGCTGGTAAATCCTGTATATAAGTGCCCTTGTCATATTTCCTATTTGTGGCGTTATTTCGAGTCATTCAAAGATCGGCGTTAATTTTTTTTATTTTGTTATTATGTATGTATAAAATTGTTAAAACTTCTAACAACCCTATATATTAGTTATTCTCTTTTAAAAAAATTATTTTTATTTTAATTTCGGGATGAAATTTCCAAAAGTTGTAAGTCCTGTAACATTAGTTACTTTTCAAACCCGAAAAGCCGACCCATTTTAAATTTTATGTTTTTATTTATAAATATAAATATATATATTTCAAGTTTCACCAAGTTATAAATCAATCGTGTTTTTATTCATTTCATTAAAACACAAAACTCCTATATTTAAGGATTTACATAAACGAGTTCCTCACTATACGGGTATAAAGCGTAAACAATCCAAAGATATTAAAGTATATCAAGTTTTAATCTAGTTATGTATATTGATAAAGTTCAAGGTTTAATTCGTAAATATATTCTAAATTATATTTAAAAGAAATATAAAAGTTGAGGGGCTATTAGTGTAAATATGAATTTAAAATAATAATATATTAAACTTAACGTAGCCCCCTCCCAGCCCCGTTTTCCCGTCCACATTTCCGGCCAATGAAAAATCGGCGCCGGCGATAGCTGTTACCCATTTCTTAACGCGTTTTCAATCCAATTAAAGATTATAACTTCCTTAGACCATAACGTAGACTCATAATCATCGAATAATGACGCCATTAACAACCTTTAACGTATGGATTTTACGCCGCGAACGGCCGGACTATATTAATAACTATTTAACAATAGTTAAACGCTAAATGACCTAATTGACACTATAAAAAGAACCTACTCGTTCATCTAAACTCGCTCACATATTCATCTCCATCTAATATACACACTATTATCTCAAATTAGTTCGTATTAGTCCGATTCCGAACAAGGCTTGTTCATACTCTTCGCGGAACCATACGAGGTAATTGTTATATGATTTTGCATTGTTTTTAAACGATAATCAAAACTCCTAACCTTAATTGAACGCACCTGGAGCGGATTAAAAGTTTTGAATTTCTAGGGTTATAATGAAGAAGATGAACTTGTAACAGTTTTATATTTATTTGTTTCTGTTATCTTAAAAATATTAACAAGTTGGTCCGTTGGTTAGTTCATGAGTGTTATAACCTGAGGACCCGGGTCAGAGCATTTTTGTTGTTTTGGTTTGTTTTGTTTTTTTAAAACCTTTTCTTTAATATATATTAATCTAATTAAATTATTAAAAATTATTATAAATCAAATAAAATTATTTTAAGTTAAAAAAAATTAAATATAAATTATAGTTAACCATTTTTCACCTAAAAACCCGATTTTTATTTCCGTTAAGTTTCGGCTAGAAGCCCGATTAATATTTTATTAATAACAATTATTTCGTTAAACTTTATATCACGCTAACATAGTTATTTTCAAGCTAAATTACCACTAAATTCCATAATTCATAAACGTTAAAATATTCAAACTTAGTGTTAACCTCGTAATTTAAAAATATTAGATTTAATAAATTCTTTAAAATTTCGTTAATATAATATGATAATATTATGAGATATATATAAAAATCCCGGCAACTCGATTTATCTACTTTTTATATGTTGTTAGTTAATATTGATTTTGTACTTTTGTGAAGTTCAATTGCTTCGGTTTCATTTACGCACTTTCGGTTTTATTTCGAGTTTGTCTTCAACTACAAGGTGAGTTTCTCACACCCCCTGTTTAACGTTTTTACACATTTTGGCGGTAGCATATATATCCTATCAACATCACAATTTTGTTTATTAATTATTTACAAACTACAATTCGGTACATAGACGTGTGTGTTTATTTACTTACTTGCTCAAAGATTACGTCCATGGTTTCCTCGATAAGGATGATCATGTGCACCCCTATGCACTCAGGACCTCAAAGTTATGAGTGGAATAGGGACCCCCTATCCGAGTAAGTTGGTTGTTACCAACGAAAAAGACACTTACTTACGCTATTATCCGAGTACGTTGGTGCACAATCCCAACTGGAAAGGGCTTTACTTGCTCATTTACACTTGTTCATGGAATTGTAGATTTTTATGTACTTATATCAAAACTTGTGTGGAATCACAAACTATTCATTTAGCTGACATTAGTTTATATATATGCTACAGGTACCTTATTTAGAGAATGATGCCGTGACGAGGACACTAGAACTTAAGTTATATTAATAAATGGACAAGTTGTTAATTGTTCTAGTATTTTTCCTTGTATTTCTTGTTACAAACCAGTGTACTTGATGTTTAAATTAATTAATGATATTATTGTGACTTAATAATGTCACATGTGTTTTGAGCAATCTGTAGGTCACACTCGGGCGTATTCCGCTTTAGCCGGGGTGTTACACATCTTGGCCCAAGTATAAATGGAGGCGGAAGGTACTGTGTAAATCCATCTCTTCGTTTTATCTTCCAATGAAAATTGAAAAATAACCAACTTAACCTCATCCGGTGAATAACCTTGACCCCCAATCGTGTTGCAGATAGAGTCATATGTCTCCAAGTGAATGTAAGTTTCTTCCGTTGCTAAACCTTTATACTTTGGTAGACTTTGGAGTGAATTGGTTCTAACATCAAATGTTCATCCTTGCTAAATGTGAGGAATAACCACCGGAGATGGATTATTAGTGATGATTGGTTGAATATGAACTTCAATCCCCTTTACAATCTCTCTTGCATGCCTTCTTGGTACTTCCATTGGTACTCTTGGTTGACCCATTTGCCTATAAACGGGCATTGGAGGTGAAAATTGTTGAAAATATGGTTGGGGCATTTGTTGTTGAAGTTTTTGCTCTCGTTGTTGCCCTTGTGGTTACACTTTTTGTGGATCTTGTTGCTGTTGAATAACCGGTGGTGGTTGGACTTTTTGTTGAACAACCGGTGTAGGTTGTCTATTAAGTTCTTGCATCGGTTCCGTTTGTTGCCTTTGACCATAAGCAAAGTTCCCTTGACTCACCCTCTGACTTCCATCACCCCCCCCTGTGCAGTAACCTTCCATTTCATACCCCTCAAACTCCCTGTCAAACCCATCACCATAACCATCACCTTGTGTTCTTGAATATTTCATAAAAGGTGGTGGTTGATATTGGTAGCTAGATTGTGGTTGTTGAAAAATTGGTTGTTGGTTTCGTTGGGATGATGATGGATCAAATGTAGAAAAGAGATTGGAAATAGGTGGCAATGTGGATGATATTGAGTAAGTGAATTGATTGTTCATAGGCTCGGTTGTGTAGGTTGGTTTCACTTCACTCGATGAAGTAGGTATGGTAGTGGTAATCGGTGGAGGTGGATTTTGTGGAGATGTGGCTGGCAATGTTTGACCCGAAGTAGGGGAAGGTGAATCCATAGTGTTTTTTGATGCAGTTGGAGAACCAAGAAGCTTGTTCTCCCTAAGTAGGACTCGGTTTCTTTAAAGTGTTCATTCAATCTCAGGATCAAAAACTAGTGGTGATTACCTGTTAGAGCCTCTAGTATGCATACACTTGTAAGTACCTGCACACTAACACAACCAGTGTAAACCCAAAAATAACAAACAAAACTACCAAAGCTAACACACGTTTCACACTACTCCCCGGCAACGGCCCCAAAATTTGACGTGAAATCGAAGACTCACTCAAAAAATAAACCAAATACAACTAAATAGATAGTGGTAAATGGGTATCGAACACAAGGAGTTTGTGGAAAATGGGTTACTAGGTAGCTTTGTAATTTAACCATATTATACTAAATGCATAAAATAAAGTCAAAGATTTGGTTGTTTTATTTGATTAACAAAAAGATCAGAAAAAAAATAACGAGTTTTAACTGATTTAATAAAAAGAATGCTCTCTCCCGATTTCAGGTTTCCAAGATTGATTATGTTAACTTTTACTTTCGGGATGAACAACAAAGACATAGTTCATGAGTATGTGTTTGATTGTGATAAAAGAGGACTAAGTACTTGGATTGTAAAAACGCAAGGTTGTCACTCGATAATCAGTTTATATAGCCAACCCTAATTCTCTTCCAATAATTCCCGATTGCCTATGGCACCGAGAACTGATAGTCAAGAACATGAATTACACTATATTAACAATTACTAATCAAACTCACAATCATCATAGCAATATAATCAAAAGATCAAATTACTATCCCACAAATAACGTAAACAATTAACAAACATTCAATGGAAAACCTTACAATTCGGGAGAGAGCACAAAGGAAATTAGCCACACATAATTTTGTTCTTCATCACATCAATTAGAGTATGCATATGAATCAAAAACACCAAATCAATGATTGAAATCACCAAACTATTGTTTTCTCCTTCCAAAATCGTCTCTAAGTCGTTCTCCAATGATAGGTGAAAAGAAAAGGAAAAAAAAATTTAAAACAAAGAAAATCGGCAGTTACAGCTCCGGACCGTGGCCCACGTTGGCTACCGTGGGCCACGGTGGTGTCCACTGTGCAGGAAGAGCTCACGGTACGGTGAAATCTGCCGTTTTGGTGCCATTTTGACCGTGGCCCACGGTCAACACCGTGGGCCATGGTGGAGCTGTTTCTCATTTTCTTGTTTTCTTCATATCTTTCTCGTTTCAACGCCGTTTTCTCCCACGTTCTCATGATTTAATCCTCTATCTACTCATACCTTCAATTATAAGAGTAACCATATTCAACTAATTCCAAGAAATTAATTTATTAAGCATATGCATTTATATCTTTTAGCTTAACGGCTTCCCTACGGTTCATCCTTCAGTGATCTAAGAATAGAGAATGATAATTTGAAGGAGATGAATAAGGATTTGGAATCCCAGCTGGAACAGGCAATGTTAAAAATTCAAATCCTAGTGTCTAACGTTGAGAAGACCTCAGATGCACCAAAACAGGGGGAGAATGTACCTGTTTCTGGTGGAAGTGTTGTTGATAATGATGCATTCAAAATTCTTGGAGAGTTATATGTTAGTAGTGATGAGGATTAGGTGCAGGATAGGGAGGCTGATGTGAATGATGAGAATGATGAGGCTGATGAGAATGATGATGATATGATTGAGAATGTAGTTGAAAATGTAGTTGAGGAGATGGTTGAGAATGTCGAAGTAAATGAAGAGAATGACGATGAAATGAATCAAGATGACCCTGACCTTGAAATTCTTTATGGAGAATTTGATGGTATTGAGTCTTTAGTTGTTGAGAAAAGAGAGAAGGAAGTGGATGAGGAACCTGAGGACTTATTGAAAGAAATTTATGAATTTTCACCCACTGTTGTAATGGCAATTGGACCATCCAGGCTTGTAGATGAGGATGAGGAGAGAAGAAGGGATAAAGGAAAGGCAGTGGTTAAGCATGAGAACCAACTGCAGCCACTAAAAAGGAAGAAAGTGGAATCAAGTGACCAGCTAATTTGTTGATGAATATGCTGATGAGAGAAAGAAAACAAATGACAAGATTGTAAATGCAATTATTCAAAGAGACTTATTGAACTACTGTCTAACATAAAAAGAAATTGATTAACAGATGGTGATAATGGAGGAAATTGAGTTGAAAAAGAATCTGAGTGAAGATAAGGGGGAGATTGAGCATGTAAGTCCCAAGGGAGGATCTTTCAATGTGATATCAATAAACCCGTTGTTAGGCGGAAACTAACAACGAATTGATTCAAGATAAACAAGTAAAAACAGACAATAGACTTCAAAACACACATTATATACAACGTCGGGTGCTAAAACCCTTCTTAGGATTACTAGATGATTAAGAATGCGATGCTTAGTAACCCTATGCCTCTCCCACCGTTCTACTAATGATCGACACACATAATGACCTAATACAAAGACTATATATAGTACCAAACACCATAAGCCCAAGCCCATACAAACGGCCCACCGAAATCAAGTTATTTCGGTGTTACATGTTAGCTAAAACCCAAGCCCACCAAGATTAAGTATAAACCATAAAGTCTAGCCCAACAATATCCCCCTTGGTTTATAACTTGATCTTCACCGTGCTCCATTACTTCAGCATCAGCCTCTTTGTAAGCACATGCCCATAAACCTGTGCGTATAATTGATCCCACCATACCAGTATACACCTTAGCAGCTGGCTTATAAAGTGGTTCAGCCATAATTTGAAGGCCGCTAAGGATCTTGATATCCTTTTCTCCAAACTTCAACAATTTTTGCTTATCAACAATACGGTCCGGCCCTTCTTCAGCGGAATAATAAATGTAGCCGACTCACCATCATAAGTCCAAAACTTTATCTCATCAAGAGCCCCTTCAGGTAATCTCTTGGTGATCGGAATGGCTGTCACTTTAGCAGTTGGAGGCCACATGTTAGTTGCATTTTTTGGCACGTTTTGTAACACTTTAAACACTCATTTTCGCCACATATATTGCATTTATCATAGATATGTCATATTATTTTGTGAAACATTTGTTTGGGTGGAATGGAGTCTACTTTGGATTGTTTTGTTTATTGTAGGTGCGGAGCGGTCAGAAGTGACGACAATGGACATTGGAGTGATATGAAAGAGTTCATGAAGAAAAAGTCGTTGAGCGGTTATGAACAACACAAGTTAAAGAGTTAATATTGGAGTTGGATTGCATATCCAAATAAAACAAAGTTGGGCTTAATTAGATATAATCTAATAATTAAAGTATGATTTAGTTGGGGTCAAACAAAAGTTATGGTATGCTCTCGAGAAGTAAACAAGATGAGGGCCCAAAATTCCACAAAGCTTTCGTAGGCTATAAAATGAGGATATTTTACTTCTGGAGGGAGGATCGATCTCTTTTGATGGCAGGGAACACACAGGGCGAAGAGAAGAAGAATATTATATCTGGTTTTGTGAGTGTATGTTTTCTTTCAGATTTGGTTTGATTGGTTTAACCACCATGTCTGGCTAAACCAATTTAGTTTCAACACTATGGTATTTTGATTTTGATTCAAAACTTATGTGAAACGATTATGTGATTCGCTTATTTGAATGGTTTGTTTGTTTGATTCTTGTGTTGAAACCCGGTTTCATTCCGGTATATATTAGATTGTTAATAAATTTGATCACCTTATTAATTTTTCTAATAAAGTTCATCAATATTTAAAACCCTAATCAGTTTTTAAGTTTTGGTAAAAGGAACAAATAATATTTTGTGTTTGTCTATGAACCCAAAATCATTATAGAATTAAACAATATAATTAAACACTCCGAACGGCGTGGGTGTTTGATTATAATCGATACTTCTATCACGCGACCCGCACACTAAGATCCGAACGGCGTGAGCTTGGAGTAGCGGGTTGGCTCTAATCACCGAACGGCGTGTGATTAGACATTAGATAGAGTGGATGTCCGAACGGCGTGACGTCTAGTATTGATACAAACCGTTCAACTAAAAAGTCATTACACCATAATTGTTAATGATCATAAGCTAGAATTAAATAAAGTAATTGCTTTAGTGTTGGAATTAGTTTTTATATATTTGAATTCACTTTTCTATAATAAATTTGATTACGTTAATTTCAAGTTTAAATCAAAACCCCCCTTTTAAAATAATCGTGTCTGGACCTGCAATATTTTTTGGTATAATTTAGTTAATATGTATCCCTGAGGACACGAACCTTACTTTCGATCATACTATTCTTAGTGTGTTAAGTTGGTTTATTTTATTTGTTGGATTCGACACCCATCAAATTGGCGCCGTTGCCGAGGATACGACGATTTTAACCGTTTTATGCCAAGATTTTTTCATTCAGGTACATCTAGATCTTTTCATTCACGTACACTGCTTGAGATGGACTCGGAGATAGAGAAAACAACAAAGAAATTAAGGAAGAAAGCAAAACTCCAAAAGAAGTCAGCAAGCTCCTCAAACTCTACATCCTCATCTCCTGTCATCAACACTAGGCAAGACACTCCCTTGTCAAGTGAACCCGAAACCGTATCACCACAAATAACTCCACCACAATCACCTACCCAAGAACCTAACTCACCTACTGAAACCACCACCATGGCAGCTGAACAAACACTTAGACAGTGGGGAACCCATGATGTCACCCAACAACCACTTTGCGTCAATTACCCAGCTATGGAGAACTTCGAGCTGAAATCCGGTCTCATTCATTTATTACCCTCCTTCCGAGGTTTAGAGAATGAGGACCCTCACAAGTTCCTTAAAGAGTTTCACGTTGTGTGTTCCGGCATGAAGCCACACAACATTACTGAAAACCAAATCAAGGTAAGGGCATTCCCCTTTGCTCTCCAAGACTAAGCAAGAGACTGGCTCTATTACCTACACACTTATTGGGAAAGGTTCAAGAAGTTAAGTGCTCGATGCCCACAACATGGAATATCCTAGCATCAACTCATTAAATACTTTTGTGAAGGATTGGCACCAATGGAGAGGCGTTTGATAAATGCATCTAGTGGGGGAGCTCTACTAGATAAAACGCCAACTCAAATTAGAGCGTTGATCACATCTATAGCGGAAGACACAAAGCATTGGGCACAAGAAGATGGGTGGTATGATGACACACCAAGGGGAGTAAATGAAGTGAACACTCCTCGTATTGAAACTCAATTTGCTGAACTAACGAAAGTCGTTATGCAATTGAAAAGCAATGATGCAGAACCACAAGCCCGAGCTTGTGGTATATGTCTACATCTTTAGCAGTTGGAGGCCACATAACGTTCTACATCAGCTTATTATTATAAGGATCACGAACCCCCTTCGGTTTCTTGACAAAAGACGCAAAAGTAGGCATATCGGGGAACCCCTTTTCAACTTGGTTACTCAAAAAATTCCAGAAATTGGTAGACTTTGGATCATGACTTGGGTTGTGGAAAGGAGAATGTATCAAATCACTAAAATCAACCTTTATCCATGAAGTGAAATCTTTCATCTGCTTATAGTATTCCGTGTTCCCAAATTTACGCTCGACCCACCACATCTCTTTATCGCTATCGTATCCCACATTAAACGACCCTAGAACGGTCACCATACTTATCAGTAAAAACCCTTTTGAATCTCAATGACAAGTATTTCTGGGTGATCGGAAGATACTACATTCTGGTTTGAGTTTTTCATAATCAACATCATCCTTTAGATTCTTTTCATTTGTTTAGAAGTCTTGGGTGGAGCGGCTAAGTATTTCTCCAGTTGCGCAGAAGTATCAATATCTGAAGCAGAACGCAAACTGGAACCGCTATCATCAGGAGCATCTTGCTCACCACCAATAGTTTTATCACCGCTATCATCACCCCTTTTAAACTCATCTTTCAACCCTTTAACGTGCTTTTATTGGAGATCTAAGTACAAAGCGGTAAGACCACCCATGTTAGCCTGAAGTTCTTGAATCTTGGAGTCTTTATCAGTGTTGTTGGCTTCAAAGACTCTGCGTTGCAAAGCATGTACATCAACAGGTTCGGATTCTAATTCAATCCCTTTGCCCTTGTCTTGTAAAACTTTGTCTTGCATAGCGAGGATGTGAGCAATCTTCTCATATACACTCGAGCTTTCTACACCAATCGGAACAGATTATCTGGAAGGTTCAGTAGTTGACTGGATATGCGCTTCAAAGTCAAACTCTTGCATAATATCATCAAAATCATGATCTCGAGTGACTTGGGCTTCAACAGATGGGCCTTGTTCAGATTAAGTTTCAACAATGGGCTCAGTAGAAAGTGGTTGAACGGTTGGCATAATATCACTTTCCAGCACACCCGGTCTTGGATCTTTCTTTTGTTGCTTTCGTGAAATAAGATCGGTGGCTGGCTCATCTTCAATAGCTTCATCTTCTGTCACAGTAACTGATTGAGGAGGTTTCAACGCAGTTGTCTGGAGCTTTTCTTTAAACGTCTCGAAAGCTTTAAGTTGTTCAGAAGTGGGTACATATTGTTGCACTTGATGTTCTGTCTCCAAGGGTTGAGACGGAGAACTGTCAAATTCATCATCGGATATAGTCTCAAATGCAGTTGAAGGCCTTTGAGCAGGGACATCGTGTTCCTCAGCAACAGTAGTAGCAGCAGCTTCAGTCTCAACAAATCTTCCAAATTTTACCAAAGGATGACGCCCATGATAAACTACTTTATCCCCTTTCCTTGATTTCTTAATTATACCAAAGGTATTCGGACCCATGGCCTTCAGATCGAGCGTCTCTATAGATCGATTCAAATCTGGATAAATCAAAAATCCTCGGTAGAAACCTCGGATACATAATAAACATATATTTCTTCTTCCCCTTTAGGTTTCTTATCATCTCATCGAACACAACCTTTGACAAGTTGTAATTCCAGACCGTGATCAGACATTAGATAGAGTGGATGTCCGAACGGCGTGACGTCTAGTATTGATACAAACCGTTCAACTAAAAAGTCATTACACCATAATTGTTAATGATCATAAGCTAGAATTAAATAAAGTAATTGCTTTAGTGTTGGAATTAGTTTTTATATATTTGAATTCACTTTTCTATAATAAATTTGATTTCGTTAATTTCAAGTTTAAATCAAAACCCCCCTTTTAAAACAATCGTGTCTGGACCTGCAATATTTTTTGGTATAATTTAGTTAATATGTATCCCTGAGGACACGAACCTTACTTTCGATCATACTATTCTTAGTGTGTTAAGTTGGTTTATTTTATTTGTTGGATTCGACACCCATCAAATTGGCGCCGTTGCCGAGGATACGACGATTTTAACCGTTTTATGCCAAGATTTTTTCATTCAGGTACATCTAGATCTTTTCATTCACGTACACTGCTTGAGATGGACTCGGAGATAGAGAAAACAACAAAGAAATTAAGGAAGCAAGCAAAACTCCAAAAGAAGTCAGCAAGCTCCTCAAACTCTACATCCTCATCTCCTGTCATCAACACTAGGCAAGACACTCCCTTGTCAAGTGAACCCGAAACCGTATAACCACAAATAACTCCACCACAATCACCTACCCAAGAACCTAACTCACCTACTGAAACCACCACCATGGCAGCTGAACAAACACTTAGACAGTGGGGAACCCATGATGTCACCCAACAACCACTTTGCGTCAATTACCCAGCTATGGAGAACTTCGAGCTGAAATCCGGTCTCATTCATTTATTACCCTCCTTCTGAGGTTTAAAGAATGAGGACCCTCACAAGTTCCTTAAAGAGTTTCACGTTGTGTGTTCCGGCATGAAGCCACACAACATTACTGAAGACCAAATCAAGGTAAGGGAATTCCCCTTTGCTCTCCAAGACTCAGCAAGAGAGTGGCTCTATTACCTACCACCGGGGTCGGTAACTACCAGGAATAGTCTTGCAAGGCTTTTCCTAGACAAGTACTTTCCAGAAGTTAAAGCATCCCTCCTACGTAAAGAAATTGTTGTGATCAAACAAGCAAAAAGGGAAGCTTTACACACTTATTGGGAAAGGTTCAAGAAGTTATGTGCTCGATGCCCACAACATGGAATATCCGAGCATCAACTCCTTCAATACTTTTGTGAAGGATTGGCACCAATGGAGAGGCTTTTGATAAATGCATCTAGTGGGGGAGCTCTACTAGATAAAACGCCAACTCAAATTAGAGCGTTGATCACATCTATAGCGGAAGACACAAAGCATTGGGCACAAGAAGATGGGTGGTATGATGACACACCAAGGGGAGTAAATGAAGTGAACACTCCTCGTATTGAAACTCAACTTGCTGAACTAACGAAAGTCATTATGCAATTGAAAAGCAATGATGCAGAACCACAAGCCCGAGCTTGTGGTATATGTCTACATCTTTAGCAGTTGGAGGCCACATAACGTTCTACATCAGCTTATTATTATAAGGATCACGAACCCCCTTCGGTTTCTTGACAAAAGACGCAAAAGTAGGCATATCGGGGAACCCCTTTTCAACTTGGTTACTCAAAAAATTCCAGAAATTGGTGGACTTTGGATCATGACTTGGGTTGTGGAAAGGAGAATGTATCAAATCACTTAAATCAACCTTTATCCATGAAGTGAAATCTTTCATCTGCTTATAGTATTCCGTGTTCCCAAATTTACGCTCGACCCACCACATCTCTTTATCGCTATCGTATCCCACATTAAACGACCCTAGAACGGTCACCATACTTATCAGTAAAAACCCTTTTGAATCTCCATGACAAGTATTTCTGGGTGATCGGAAGATACTACATTCTGGTTTGAGTTTTTCATAATCAACATCATCCTTTAGATTCTTTTCATTTGTTTAGAAGTCTTGGGTGGAGCGGCTAAGTATTTCTCCAGTTGCGCAGAAGTATCAATATTTGAAGCAGAACGCAAACTGGAACCGCTATCATCAGGAGCATCTTGCTCACCACCAATAGTTTTATCACCGCTATCATCACCCCTTTTAAACTCATCTTTCAACCCTTTAACGTGCTTTTATTGGAGATCTAAGTATAAAGCGGTAAGACCACCCATGTTAGCCTGAAGTTCTTGAATCTTGGAGTCTTTATCAGTGTTGTTGGCTTCAAAGACTCTGCGTTGCAAAGCATGTACATCAACAGGTTCGGATTCTAATTCAATCCCTTTGCCCTTGTCTTGTAAAACTTTGTCTTGCATAGCGAGGATGTGAGCAATCTTCTCATATACACTCGAGCTTTCTACACCAATCGGAACAGATTATCTGGAAGGTTCAGTAGTTGACTGGATATGCGCTTCAAAGTCAAACTCTTGCATAATATCATCAAAATCATGAACTCGAGTGACTTGGGCTTCAACAGATGGGCCTTGTTCAGATTAAGTTTCAACAATGGGCTCAGTAGAAAGTGGTTGAACGGTTGGCATAATATCACTTTCCAGCACACCCGGTCTTGGATCCTTCTTTTGTTGCTTTCATGAAATAAGATCGGTGGCTGGCTCATCTTCAATAGCTTCATCTTCTGTCACAGTAACTGATTGAGGAGGTTTCAACGCAGTTGTCTGGAGCTTTTCTTTAAACGTCTCGAAAGCTTTAAGTTGTTCAGAAGTGGGTACATATTGTTGCACTTGATGTTCTGTCTCCAAGGGTTGAGACGGAGAACTGTCAAATTCATCATCGGATATAGTCTCAAATGCAGTTGAAGGCCTTTGAGCAGGGACATCGTGTTCCTCAGCAACAGTAGTAGCAGCAGCTTCAGTCTCAACAAATCTTCCAAATTTTACCAAAGGATGACGCCCATGATAAACTACTTTATCCCCTTTCCTTGATTTCTTAATTATACCAAAGGTATTCGGACCCATGGCCTTCAGATCGAGCGTCTCTATAGATCGATTCAAATCTGGATAAATCAAAAATCCTCGGTAGAAACCTCGGATACATCATAAACATATATTTCTTCTTCCCCTTTAGGTTTCTTATCATCTCATCGAACACAACCTTTGACAAGTTGTAATTCCAGACCGTGATCAAAGC
The DNA here is from genome assembly GCF_021521415.1 of Bidens hawaiensis. Lineage (NCBI taxonomy): Eukaryota > Viridiplantae > Streptophyta > Magnoliopsida > Asterales > Asteraceae > Bidens > Bidens hawaiensis. The sequence goes on along the minus strand of NW_027504843.1, from coordinate 59,286 downwards.
AACCACAACCGACATCTGAGTGTGGCTAATCTCGTCAGAACCCCCTTTTCTTCCCGAGACACACGTAAAGAATGTGTTAATCAAGAACCTCCAATATGGACGAAATAGCTTCTTGATGGCAGGAGGATAGGTTCTCTCATATCCCATTCGTTGCACGATTTCTGCAACAGCCTCAGTAGAATATTCTATAGGGTAATCAGGTTGGTCACCAAACATCAATACTTCATGAATAATTTCCTCAGAGACAATCACTAGTTTCTTCTGGATCTTTGACTCCATAGTAACTGCTCCCCAGGCACCTTGTTGATTGATAGAGCCAAGGTTCCAAAAGTCTGTCACCATCCTCTTGCCGATCACAACATTTTCTCGTAATGCGTGAGAAATCCTGCAGGTATTAAGCCCCACAATCATATACTTGAACTCCTTGTGAGGTAGAGGAGGATCAAATAGACATCCAAGAATATTGTGTGTATCAACATACTTCAGAGGTGCTTGATCAACCATGACTGCAACAAACGAGTCAAGTTATAAGGAATTTGATTTCAATTATCATTTGGAATTTGATTTCCTTTAAGAATAATAACTTACGAAAATTGTAAGGACCAAAACAAGAAATAATGAAACTATAAACCCCTTTTTAGTAAATTAGTCCAAATAATAATAATCTTAATATGTTAAAAATGTTGTCTTTCCGAATATATGAGTTCTATGTTAAAATAAAGAGTTTTCGGCTAATAATAAGCAATTTCAGTCAATAATTGCAGTTTTCGGTCCAACATAAGAGATTTCGGTTGAAAATAGTTCTTGGCATCCGAGAACTAAGGTTCCTGGTCAACATTATGAGTTCTTGGTCAAATTTTGACCGAGAACCCTTGAGATCTCTATTATACTCAGGGGTTCTCTGGTTGACCAAAGGTTTTTGGTCAAACATCCTTTAGAACCCAGGGTCCCGAGATCTCTGATGATCTTAGGTCTTTAAACCCTTTGAACTCCGTCTCGAATCTCGTGTCACCTTCCCAAACACACCAAAACTACCATTAATGGTGAACCTGCAACTCTTTGAAACACATAATATGACCAAACATACCATGATCATCCATCGCAATTATATATCAAAATCATATATCATGATCTAAACAACCATTCAAACCAAAAACAATCATTAAGTTCAGAGATTGTTTAACAGTGACCCGTGAACAAGTCCTTTAAAAACTTCATATTCCTTTTATGATTATAAAGAACAACTCAGATGATCAAAGATTTGATTTTTCTAATTTGAAAATGAGAGGGTTATTTGATTTTGCAAATTTGATAATAATGAATAATAATACACACAAACAAGAATTTCCTTTTAAACTTCAAAAAATTTGGATCTAGGCCGAAAACTGATGGGCCAAGAACCAAAGGATTCTCATTAACGTCTGGTCCAACAACACAACAATAATACCATGCCTCATGGGCTTAGAACCCAAATCAAATCCAAGCCTGATTCACAGTTTTATAAAAGTGATTCCCTAACGCATTCGTTTCGACAAGAGTAAACATTAGGTAAATTCAATGTTGTTTTAAGAGAATAAAAAGAAAATTAAAATAACATAAAACCAAAACAAAAAAACTTTACTTGCAGGATCAAATTTCAGTTTTGTTAAACGAGCAAACTTTTTTGAAAATATCCTAACATGGAATCATATTGATTAAGATGTTTTCACAATGATTCATTTTCATCATTTTTATGACATAGAGAACAGGTAAATAGCATGTATTTAGATACTTAGCATGATTCTCATTGCATCAGTGATATGTATTAGGTTCAGTTATGCATAAAGCTTACATGTACATCACTTATGGACTTATGATGCCTCTTATCACTTCTCAAAGCGTATTTAGCTTTCTACAGATCACCCCAATTTGACTCAACCCCTAGTGCTTGATTAAAATATTTTTTTGACTTTTACTATACAGAAAAAAAATTAAACTTTAAGGTTGAACGTTGAACTTACATGCCGTCCGGACTTACAAGCCTTACATTCGGATTATTTAGGACTTAGTTGAATGCCCCACCCCTGTAGTTCTAGTTTGACCCTTTAAGCTTTAAAACACATTGGACTACAAGATTAAATACTATTATTACAAATTTAAAAAACAAAATATTTTTGGTGATCAATACACTAACGGGCTCGTGTGTAACTAGGTAATTGTTTTTCAAGCCTATCATTCGGAGAGATGTATCTAGAGACATGCATAAATCTTTAAAATGACTCTCCACAGTAAGTTTAGAAGATTTAGTTTAAAACACTCGGCAACTTTTCAAACACTAGCGGTGTCTACTATGAAGGTTTCAAACACTTGGCAACTTTTCATTTTAGCTAGTTCACTAAACGTTATAGCTACAAAACTTCTATTCGCACCCGAATCAAATAATACTGAAGCAGAATTACCGTTTACTAAGAACGTACCCGTCACAACATCAGGAATCTGCCTAGCTTGTTCCTGGGTCAGCATGTAGGCTCTTGTTCTCGTCCTCGCTTGATCAGCATCTTTCTTCTCACTCCCTCCTGCTTCACCAATCGTACAAGTCCTCGCCAAGTGACCTGTCTGTCCGCACTTATAACACGCGGGCTTCGCATAGCAATCTTGGGCAAAAAAAGTGCCCCATCTTACCACATTTATAGCAGGCATTTGACCCTGATCTACACTCCCCATCATGGGACTTCCCACACTTGGTGCACACCTCAGACCCGGTGCCCCACTTGCACTCTCCAGTGTGAATCTTTCCGCACGTCCTACATGACCTTTTTCCCACACTCTCGGTTGCTTGTTCTTGGGGTTTCACATCTGAGTACCAGGTCGTTTGGCAGGCGCGACCCACTTCTTCTCCTTCTTCTCATCCATAGCCACCTCATCTGTCAAGTCCTCATAAACCGTTTCCGCGAGCCCTACAGCTGAATCAAAAGTACCTGGTCTACCAGCCTTGACCAAGACACGAACATTCTGTGGTAGTCCCCTGAGGTAGCATTTGATACGCTTGGCCTTGGTGTTCACCATGTCTGGCACCAACCTTGACAGACGGTTGAATTCAGTGAGGTATTCTCGGTGCGTCATCTTACCCGCCTTCAGACTCAAGAACTTCATCTCAACCTTTTCTATATCTGCATCAGCACAGAATCGTTTCATCACTAACTCCTTCAGATCGTCCCATCTCAAGGCCTTGATCTCTTCTCGACTCTTCCTTTGCTCAACTGTCTCCCACCAGTACATCGCCTCCTCACCGAATGATTGAGTAGCATACCCCACAGCTTGGCCGGAACGACATTCCCTAATTCGGATAATTTTGTCCATCACGGTTATCCATTGGAGAGTAGCGATTGCGTCTCCAAAGCCGGTTAGCTCCGGTGGATCACAACCTTTGAAAGACTTATAGTTGCACCCACCTCGGCCCCTTTTCTTGTCATCAACCTTCACTGACATAACCACGCTTGATTCTTACCCCTCCCCTTCATCATTTTCTTACCATCTCCTTTCGCCCTTTCAGCGGTTCTTTCACGGCCTCCAGTAGACCCTTCAGCATTCCAGTTCTTCGCAGCAGCTGCTACCGCTTGAGCAATGGCAGCTTGAACAGGTCAAGTTGATACCCTTCGTTGTTACTCGGATTTACACTGGCTGCACTTCCTTCGCCTTCATTGTTAGTAGCAGCCTCTACTGACGTATCTCGGGCAACACGTGGCCTACCACGACGTCCTGTACGCCCTCCTTTTCCAGCAGCTTTCTTAGGTCCAGCCATTCGTATTCTATAAGGAAACACAAACGTCATCACTTAAGGAACCATTTAGTACAAGGATAGTAAGGCTAACAAGTAATAACAGTAGCCACTTGTGATTAGTTGATCACGTTACTTTCCGTGTCCTATACACTTCCTCTTATGAGTATATTTGTGCTAGTTCTATTTCTAACAGTTAGACAATCAAACAGTTCATATCATCACGTACCCTATCCCTAGAAATTAAGCTAGCATTCATTCATTCATTATTTAGCTACTACGCAAATATTTATTCATTATTCTACTTTACATGTGAATTTAATCACATACTTTACCTTTACTTAGCTTGCTTGAGTGACACATGGCATTCTCGTACTGGCATCTTTTTCTTACTTTAATCCCATTCTCTGTTCGAGCCTAAGCATGTAGGATGCTTAAATCTCTCGAAGTTTGCTCTGATACCAAATTGTAAGGCCCCGTTGCCGGTAGACCTACTTTAGTGTTGGATTTACTCATAAACGCGATTCTAAATATCAGAGTTAATAAAAACTTTCGCGGAATAATATAAAATTCAACCATTCATTACAACATCCATACGTGTCTTTCAAAAACATAACATAAAACATAGCATTTCAAACATCACGACAATCTCCAGATGCCAGCCTCTTCGGATCCTGCCATGTGTCTTCCTCAAGCCAACTGCCTCAGTTGATTAGCCTACGTGCATACTAAAAGTCAGCTACGCTGAGTGAGTTCTAGTTAATCATACAACCTACAATACATTCACATACTAGCATATGCACCCGGAGGTACATACCTTCATATCTTCTTACACACTTACTATACACGTACTTTCATTCTTTCTTTCGTACTTACTTACATACTTCATACATATACGTTTTAAAGAGCATTTCGCCCTATAACCTTCGCCAATAATATTAGGGTCGGTTCCCTACGTTCGCCGATATTATTAGGGTCGGTTCCTACATTCGCCGATACTATTAGAGTCGGTTCCCTTCATTCGCCGACATTATTAGGGTCGGTTCCCTACATTAACGCTACTATAACATACCTGTCATTTACATACTTTCCTTGACGATATGTGCAATCTCCGAAGAGCGTTCACGTACCATCAACATTTCATACATATATTGTTCATACGTCATACATATTCATACATACGTCATTCATACATCATACATATCAATCATACCTTTAACTAACGCTTGATGGCACATGCAATATCCGAAGACCGTTCACGCACCGTCAAGCAATCGTCATACATAAATCATACAAGGCATACACTTACCACCTAAGGTAAGTGTATTGACTATCACATCGAGTATGCACACAGCTCCGAAAACATAACAAGGAAGTGGGGCTAGAAACTAACCTCAATGCGGTTGTGTTCATCATTTACGGTTATTCCCTTCTTGAGCTGTGCATGACTAACTGTATAATAATTATACGTATCAATAAACTATCACTACACATGTCGTCTTTCTAGTTTAATTATTACCCTCAACGAACGGGGGTCCGGGGGCAGAGCCCCTTGTAGCGGGGTTCTAGTGGCAGCCCCTAGCGGGGTCCAAGGGGCAGAGCCCCTGGCTGGGGTTAAGCTGTCTTAACACATTTTCCATTAGGATTTTGAATCATTAAATAATTTGCTACTTAAAAGTTCAAGGGCTTCTTTGTAATTAAATCCTTCTTTTCTAAGTCCGAGGACCATTCTGTCATTCTTTAAAACTTCTAATTCGTTACATTTCTCTTAACGAACTGGTCATAGTAACGAACTAGACTCTCTAACGAATCAGTCCATATAGCGAACCAGTCCAAGTAGCGAACTGGACCTTCTAATTCGTTATCTCTGTTAACGAATGACTATAACGAATCAAGGGTAATTCGTTATCTTAATCCCTTAACGAATTGGATACGAACTACAGCTAGTTCGTTAATCTTTCATTAACGAATCAGCTAGCGAACTACCTCTAATTCGCTAGTTACTCCATAGCGAACTAGGGTTAGGTCAGGGAATGTCAGAACATTCCCTGACATTTATACCTCGTATTCCCCTTTTCCGGCACCGTCGCCGGAAAACCGCGGATTCGCCGGGAAAAACGAGTTTTAACTCGTTTTTTACCGTTTTTCGTCCCGTTTGATCCAGATCTGAGCTAGGGTGATCCCTAAGCTCATCTTAGGTTCGGTTTATACCCGATTCCACCCGGATCTCGTGATGTAAACGGTTTAACGAAGTCGGCTCGTCGTTTCGTGACCATAACTAACGGATTCAAGCTCATACAACAAAATACTATCATACCTTGGGTCGGGATCGGTTTCCTTGGTGATTTCGGCGAGAGATAGACTAGAGAGAGAGAGAGCTTAAGTGTGTGTTTGAGAGGCGTATCGAATATGTGTAAATGAATGAAAATTGGGTATTAAAGGTTTATATATTTATGGATCATGGGCTTAAGCCCATGATCTTTTCCTCTTTCCTTCATAACCCGAGTCCATAACCCAGTTCCATTTAGCCCAACACTAGCCCAACTCATACTAACTCATACTTTCGTTTATTAACCGGAACCCAAAAAAAACGGGATGTTACAACCATACATATCAGTGACTGTTCAAAAGCCTTTTTATCCTAGTAACTTCACTTGCTAGGAACACAATAACAATTTATCTCTCATTTTCCAAAGGATGGATCAAATTTCCATTTAAAAACATTTTGAGCTTCTATAAAGCTTGTAACTGAATAATCGTATCACTTCCCATTTAGAAAAGGAACCAAAAGCCAAAAGTTTATATATATTTGTTATTTTATAATACACACGCACACTCTTTTTGAATTTTTGAATTTTCTCCCCCTAAATTTGTGAAAAAATCTTAATAGAAAAGAAAAAAATTTATGTAAAAAATTTAACCTAAAAAAGATTCAATCGTCTAAATGTAGCATTTTAAGAAACCCTACAAGCACATTAAATATGGCTTTTCCGACCAGTTTTGTAAATAAATCCGCCACATCATTATTAGTGTGAACTTGTTCAAGATGAATCAATTTTCGGTCATAACAGTCACGAATGAAATGAATTTTATGTCAATGTGTTTGGTTTTGGAATCCTGAACCCGATTTTTATCAATAGCAATAGCAATAGCAACATCATTATCAAAAAACGATAGGAGTGTCAAGAAATTCCAAACCGTAATCCAAAAATTGGTGTTGCATCCACATAACGTGTGAACAACAGGCAGAAGCAGCAACATATTCAGCATCAGTAGTGGATATAGACACCGTTTGTTGTTTCTTGCATTGCCATGAAATAAGTCCATCACCCAAGAATTGACATCCAGCAGATGTAGATTTCCTATCAATATCATCACCTCCATAATTGCTACCAGCAAAAGCATATAAATCAAAATATGAGTTCTGGGGATACCAAAAACCAAGCTTCGGTTTCCCTTTCAGATATTTAAAAATACGTTTAACAGCAGTTAAGTGAGAAAGTTTAGGATTAGCCTGGAAACACGTGCATTAACAGACTGCAAGCATGATGTCGGGGCGACTGATAGTGAGATACATCAAGGATCCGATCATTGATCGATAGTACGTTTGATCTACGGATTTCCCTTCAGAATTAGATGAAAGAAAAGTTTTTTCCGCCATAGGAGTCGCCGCACCGTTAGAATCTTGGAAATCAAACTTCGCCAACATGTCCTCGACAAATTTCACTTGGTGTAGCATAATTCATGTCGAACTCTGACGAACCTGTTGCCCCATAAATATCTCCCCCCAACGAACTCATCTCGAATTTTATCTTCATTACCTCCTCAAATTCAGAACATAGAGCAGTACTAGTGGAACCAAAAATGATATCGTCCACGTAAATATGATCCAAAATCAGGTCTTTCCCAACTGTTTTGAAGAACAGAGTCTGATTGATGGCCCCTTGCTTGTATCGATGTTCCAGCAGATGAGCTGTCAAAGTAGCATACCATGCCCGGGGAGCTTGATGTTGACCATAAAGAGCTTTGTCCAACTTGTAGACATGAGTAGGATGCTTAGAATTAGTAAAACCCGGTGGCTGGTCCATATATATCTCCTCATTTACTTCTCCATACAAAAATGCCATCTTGACAAACATCTGATAAACCGTGAAACCCATGTAGGAAGCATATGCCAAGAAAATCCGAATGGCCTCAAGACGAGCCACTGGAGCATACACTTCAATGTAGTCTAAACCTTCATCCTGACGAAAACCACAAACCACAATCCGCAGTTTGTTTCAAACGATAACTTCAGTGTCATCTTGCTTGTTACAGAAAATCATCTCTTGTATACTACCTTTTTCTTGACGGGTAATTCAACAAATCTACAAACCTTGAGTTTATAAAGCTGATTCAGCTCTTCATGCATAGCTTCCACCCAACTTGGTTCTTGCAGTGCCATCTCAACAGACTTTTGTTCAATCTACGAATTAAAACAGGAATATAGACAACTGTTTATGTGTCATGTCTGACTTCTGGTTGAGATGCATGTTTCAAGTGGACCTATGACATTCTCGATTGGATGATCCCGTTGAATCTTTATTGGAATAGAATGATCGGGAACAGAGCTCGTAGTAGGCAAGTTTGTTGGATCTTCAAGGAATTCAGAGAGCGGATTCCTCCATTCAGATGCAGTGGTACTATGCGAGTACGAGGTACAATCAATGTATTCGTTTGGTATGACATCTGGAAATTGAGTACTACCAAATTTTTTACGAATGGTACTCTTCCCCTCTACCGATGAAACATTGGCCGCCGGTGTCTCATCTCTATGCAATTCACATTCTTCAGGAGAGTTTTGAGAAGAATCAGTCTTGGTGGCATGTTCATGTGGGCTTGAAAACGAAGTCTTAGTAGTATCAACTAATTCCGACGGATCTATACCCAGCACCGGAGAATTTTGAAAACCAACAGAATTGTCTTCTTCTTCATCAATAGTATTTTAAATCCCTACACCTGAGTTTCCTTCATCAACGACTGGAAATACATTAAATGGCTTAAACAATTCATTATAATCAGATAACTAGTCAGGACTGGCACGAGCATCAGTTTCATTCTCCTCTAGCCAGTGCACATCATAAGATTCCACAATCTGCTTCGTTGCCTTGTTGTAAACTCTGTAGGCAGTGCGACCAGCATACCCAACAAAGTAGAAATCATAAGCTTTAGCTCCAAATTTTGGAGTTGATTCGAGATTCAGCAGGGTGCATGGACATCCAAAGGCACGAAAGTGTGCTACAGTGGGCTTGTGACCATAAACGATCTCATAAGAAGTCTTCATCTGTATTTTGTTGATCACACCCGATTTTGAACATAGCACGCTGTGTTGACTGCTTCAGCCCAGAAGAATAGGGATAGCTTCGAATTCTTGCACATGAGTTACCTTCTCTCATCTTCACCATTTTGTTGCGGTGTACGAGCTGAGCTATATTGTCTAAGCATTCCCTTTTCGGCACAAAAGTGATTTAATGTTGAGTTTTTAAACTCTGCGTCGTTGTCACATCGAATCCCTTTAAGCATCAGATTGAGTTGATTCTCCATTAGCACCAAAAGCGCTTTATCAGTTCTGCAGTTTCACTCTTATTTGACTAGAAAAACACCCAAGTAAAACGTTAGTAGTCATCAGTAATAACTAGACAATAAGAACTATGAGAGAGACTCAATACATGTACATGACCAAACAGATCCATATGAAGCAATTGGAAAACAGAGGAAATGGTATTGACGAGTTTTGGCTTGTGAGATTTACGATGATGTTTGTCTAAGGCACAAGGCACACATTTCTCAATTGTTTCAAAATCCTTGACAGGAAAACCTCGAACAATGTTGTTTTTAGCAAGATGGTTTAGAGTTTTAACATTAGCATGACCAAGACGACAATGCTTTCCGACACTACTGAAAATAAACATGTGATTTCATCTGTAACATTCTTGTTCATGTTGACCACGTAAGTATTATCTTTTCTTTGTAATCGAACAAGAACCCAATCTTCTGGTATTATTATACCAAGTTTTATAATAACACACTCCTTGTTTGCGAAATGAGTTGAAAAACCCTTGTCACAGATTTGCGAGACACTGAGCAGACTGTGTTTCAACTCAGAAACAAAATTGACATTTTCAAATTCAAGAACACCATTACTTATAGTACCCTTCTGTGTGATCTTCCCTTTTTATCCTCCCGCAAAGGAAACATACCCTAAATTAAATATTTTAAATTCATGCAGTTGAGACATGTCTCCTGTTATGTGCCTATAATAGCCAATATCAAAATACCAAGGTCTTATGATATTCCTCCATAGTTGTTCCTGCATGATGTGCGATATTAATTAGTTTTGGTACCCAGTCCATAGTAGTGCTGGGTAAACCTGATTCATCTAGGTATGTTATGGGTTGCCATGATATGTCTTCCTGATTATCTAAGATTGAACAAGAAGCGTTTGGTGAATTGAACATCGAAGATTTAGGCAACCATATATAGTCGGGTTTTAAAATTTTGTGAATGATGTAAATGGTTGACTTTGTCTCTGGTTTGCGTATGGAAGTTACGTTGGATTTTGGTTTCCAGGTCGATTTCAATCTAGAGGCCGGATTTGGTCTCGGGACTGAAATTGATTTTCCATTACGCTTTCGAAACATGGCAGAACTGGTTTGGTGAGAGTTCAACCTTTCAGCCTTGTTTCGTTTCCAATCACCATTAGAGATATTTACCTTGTATTACCTTGACTTTTTAGAATTAGAATTATAGAAGGTTTCTCGATGCATATTCCTTTGATTATGTCCGTAGTATGGGACATAAGGAAGATGTGGGCAATTTCTAGCAGTGTGACCAGGAATGCCACAATTAAAAATGTTTGCCTTTTAAGATAAAAATCATTGTGGTCAACCCCTAGTGTTGACCTGTTGTGTGAGCCAGTTTGTCCCGCTTTGGACTGAACGTTTGATTTATTACAATTATGAACACATGAACTTCCGTCTTTAACAACTTAGTTGATAAATGTTTATGAAAGCTTTTATTTTTATCAATTCTATTCGAAACCACACCACGAGTTTTACAAGTTTTAGAATGAACAACCACACAATTGTCTTTGCTCTTAAAAACAGAGCCCACACAAACATCAATAGCAACAAAATCCAAAACAGGCAAATTTAAAGAAACAACAGAATTAATTTCTTTATTTTTTAAAAAAAGTAAATCTTCCTCCTCATCAGTCCAATCCTGTATAATTACTTCATCTGCACGTGAAGCAAACACATTAGTATCGTTCGCTCTCAAGGTTGGTTCAGTAGGTTTGACTAAACCTTGACCATTTTTCCATTTTCAGTCGGCTTGCCGTACTGCATGAACGGTTCCATTGCTTCCTCTTCTTTAGAAAGAGGAAGCCCATTGTAATTGTCATTGTATGGAGGTGGAACCACACTATACCCAATACCCTGACCGTTGTTCACTTTCCATTTCAACTGTTTCTCAATCATAGATTCAAAACAACAGCATTAGAAACATCAAATTTCTTAAAGTTGAATTCAGCGGTTTCAAATTTGTTAGTTAATTTTGCAATCTCCAACTCAGAAGCGTCTAACTCGGCAGTTAGCTCAATTTTCTGTTTTGCATCTAAATGATGACAGCATTTTATGCTATAATCAGCTTGAAGTTTAGAGAAATCCTTTTGTTGTGCTTCTAGTTTATCTTTTAAAGCCTTTTCAAGTTTTCTAAAGGTAAGAATTCACATTTTATGCTTTCCATTTCTTTAATCATATTACTATTGTGAACTCTATATAACTCAACCTTATTAATGCAAGATTGAGAACATAATTCAGAACTTACCTCAGATGAGCTAGGAGGAGTGGAGGCCATGAAAGCAAACTGAAGATCCTTTACTAGATCATTTGCATTTTTCTCTTCTTCAGCAACATCAATCTGAGCAAGATTCGCAGTCTAGTTTTTTATGTTGAGTGCTTCCATCTTATCATTCCTATCAAACTGTCGAGCCACCAGTCTCCGTTCATTCCCATTTGCACCAGCTGCATTTTCTCCTCTAGTTTTACTCACCGGAACTAATGCTCTTTCCATGTTTCCCTCCTTGGCTGGATTCGTGCATTCACGAGCGAAGTGACCCGGCTCATGACAGTTATAACACCTCAGAGTGTCTTTATTGAATCCCACCTTCTAGTTGGCTGGCACATTTCAGTTGTTTCTGCATGTTCTCTTGGTAAATTTCTTTGCTCTAAACACTGCCATGGCTATTTGCCAAGAGATATCCATTACCTCCACATCATCAGGATGGACTTGATCCAACTCAGCAACTACGACTGGTTGAACCAGATCTCCAGCAAGAATAACATTGTAGCAGTTCATGAAACCTATCATTAAGGAAATTTTTTCTTGAGTCTCCTTTGAAATAGCAGGAACTTGAGTGTGAGAATGACCGGAAGATCCAACAGCTGATTGAGGCTTAGTTGCTGGAGCAGGTTGTTGAAAGAACACATGAGTAGGTTGTGTTGGAGGCTGGGTAAATTGACCTTGAGTGGAGTAAATTGACCTTGAGCGAACCTAAGCATAGAGAAGTTGTTCCGAGCTTGCTTTGATTGAGCATATTGACCATGAGATGGTTTGAACATAGAAAAAATGTCTTGTGATATGAGATCATTATTAGAAGCAACACTATATCCAGCCGCATTTTAAGAGTTATCAGGATTAATTGCACATTGTTTGTCATCCATGTCACATGACTAAATGATAGCCATCACCTCTGACAAAGTTAATCTGGCTAGATCATTTGTCTTTTTGATCACTACAACATTATTGTCCCAGCTTTGTGGCAGAGAGTTGACCAGCTTGTTATTTGTTTCAATATAAGTCAGATTGATGTTTGCAGATATCATTTCAGTGATCAATGTAACAAATCTTTGAAGTTGTGTTTCCAAAGACTCTCCCAGAACATGATGGAACGTAGTAAACTTTTGTCGCAACAGATCATGTCGACTCCTTCTCATATCATCGTTTCCCTCATACACCTCAATAAGGCTTCCCATAACGCTTTAGCAAACTGTAGCTCTCTAAATCTTTGAGAAATTTCAGGTGAAAGTTCCATTGTTAGAGTAGTTAGAGCCTTCTCATCCTTTTCAATCTTTTCAAAATTTGCATCGTAGTTCATTTCGACGGGCTTTACAACTACTTCATCACTATTTTCTCTCTGATAAGTGACAGGTTGAGGACCCCTGACAATGCTTCTCCAAATCTTTGCATCATTCATCTTTAGATACTTCTCGAACCTGAACTTCCACTCAGCAAACCCCTCATGAGACAGAAGATGGGGTTCACGAGTAGCAGTTCCCATAATGGAATCCAACTCTTGATGCAAAGCATCATTTGATGATGCGTTACATAATTGGTCCATTCTAAACTAAGGTCGAAATAAACGGTACAATATAGATCTTAAGTCCAATTAGCTAAGGCCCAAATAGACCAGGCCCAATTTCATACTAAGACCAGAGAACCAAGAGCAGAAAACACAACAGTTTGACCGAGAACCCTGTATTTCCAGCAAGAACAATTGAGCAGATGACACAGTAGCCGAGAACGCACAAATAGTCCCGAGAACCTAGCACGTTAGCCGAAAACGTTCAATTGATGCCGAGAACATTGGAGTATGGCCGATAATCCTTGTTCGACACCCGAGAACGATCAAAAGATATCGAGAAAAATCATATATTGCCGAGAAAGATTAAATATGGTCTAGAACCCTTGTTAGACACCCGAGAACTATCAAAAAATGCAGAGAATAGTTAAACCTTTGACTTGGTAAACTTGGTAAACAAATCAAATCCCGAGAATTTAAGGATTTGAATTTAAACCAGAGATCAAGTCAATTTTATCCCAAAAATAGCTCCAAATAACCCGATGAACACGATGAACAACCAGATCTTGATTTCCATAAAGCTTTCAAAGAACACGATCCAGAATCCTTGATATTACCAACACCGAGCCTAGAATAAGTCTATAGGCTCTTATACCAGTTGTAAGTCCCAAGGCGGGATCTTTTAATGTGATATCAACAAACCCGTTGATAGGCGTAAACTAACAACGAATTGATTCAAGATAAACAAGTGAAAACAATAAATAACACACAATAGACTTCAAAACACACGTTATATTCAACGTCAGGTGCTTAAACCCTTCTTAGGATTACAATATGATTAAGAATGTGATGCTCAGCAACCCTATGCCTCTCCCACTGTTCTACTAATGATTGACACACATAATGGCCTAATATAAAGACTATATATAGTACCAAACACCCTAAGCCCAAGCCCATACAAACGGCCCAAATCAAGTGATTTCGGTGTTACATGTTAGCCAAAACCCAAGCCACCAAGATTAAGTATAAACCATAAGGTGTAGCCCAAAAGAGCAGGAAGTAATTGAATGTTTATTGAAATTGCAGCAGACTGAAGAAGCAGACAATGCTCTAGCAATTGTTATCTACAAATTTCAATCTGAGATCCCTCAACAAACTGTACCCACTAATGAACCCTCCAATGAAAAAGTCGATAAGCAGTTGGTGACAAACTTTGATGCTAAAATCTTTCAAGAGGAAATGATCAAGAAGGCCAATGATGATGTTGTTAAAAGTCTATTAAATTAAATCAGATCAAATGAGAAAGAATGGCCAACCAACCTTGTGAAGTATGCTAGGAGGAAGAAAAGATTTGGTGACAAAATACCTGAAGAATTAATGCCAAAGCAAAAGAAGAGGGTGGTGAGAGAAATTGAACAAGGGAAAAGGAGAAGAAGAGTGAAGGTCCAATTGAAGAACAATACATGCTATCCCCTTGCAAACTGTTAGGCCTGAAGACTATGAATCCAATGAGCCACTAATTAGGGCTTTAAAGGATAGCTCAAACAAGAAAATGATGAAGAAGGGGAAGAATTGAAAGACAAAGGGGATGAATCTATTTCACCTTATATTCACTTGACTGATATGCATGTTGAAAACATCAAGGCCAAACTAGAAGAGTTAAAAAGAGAAGATCCAAGAATTATTAGTCCCATGGCCTAAGGATTCAAATTTGAAGTACTTGCTGAACTATCCGAATAAAACCTTGATTTATTGTATGAAGAAAGAGGGAAGAAGTGAGAAAGAAAAGAGAAAATAGAAGAAAACTTATAAAACAATATCTGACCTATCTCAAACTGCACAACTATACAGAAGATCAATTAAACAAAATGGACTTTGAAGATTTAGAAAAGTTGTTCAAAGCTACTAAGGTGCAGGAAGCAGAAGAAGAAAAGAAGAGATTAGAAAAGAGAAAATTGAAGAACTCAAAAGAAAAGATAGTGTGATGAGGAAGTATGGATGAAAGGTTGCATTTCTTGTTGAAAATGGTATCAAATTTGAACATGTTGAGATCATGCCAAAGAAAGATGTTGAACTTTTATTCAGAAAAATTTCCTAAAAATTACAGGATGAAGCAAGAATAGCTGTTGAAGTTATGGAATTAAGAAAATTAAAAGAAAAAAACAAAAGGAGGAAGATAGGGTGTGAAAGGCTCAGGCTCATAATGCCAGAGCATGGTTCGTTGAAGAAAAGAAGAAAGAATGGACAAAAGATAAATAAGTTATCCTTGAGAGACTCATGGAAGCAAGAGGAGTAGGTGATGAGGTGAGTAAACTGACTGCAACACAAAAGAAAGAACTATATGAGTCAGATCTTGATAATTATAGGAAGGAGTTGAAAGATCAATACATAACTGAAGAATCAACTCAAACTCCATCCTTGGACCCTAAAGCGAAGAAAGAACCTCTTGAGGTTGAATCAAAAATAAAACTGATGCCATGGTAAGATTAACACTCTAAGGGAGGCCATGATGAAGAAAGGAATGCCAGCTGGTGTGTTTCATAATTCAGGAAAATTTCAGTTGAAGGATTTGTTTTATACATAGAAAGTATATAGGGAACAAGTTGAGGATGAGCAAAGGATATTAATGTCCCTACAATCTTGTCCAAGTAGACAGACTTTCAGAAGACCAATATCTCCTACAAAGGAGCATATGGACAAAGAAACAATTGAGATGATCAAAATTTTTTCCAAGGAAGATGTTGACTACCTTTTCTTTGATTATGATGAAGAAGGAGGACATTGTGAAAATCTATTAATAAAAAGGACATGTGAGATCCCAACAACATAGAAAGTATACATCAAGGGTTTCCACATCAAGAGTTCCAATCCCTACCACAAGGTCCAGCCAGCAAAGACTACAAAGACCACTTACCAATGTGGGTCTACCAAAGAATCTTTACTTTGATTCTAGGACAGGGACACTCAAAGTTATCAGGACTAGTGGTGAGCTGAAGATGATTGTATTTTGGGATGACTTCTGGAACTTCAACAAAGAACATTTAGAAGAATTAGCAAGACTGCACCTGTATGGTAATCAATAGAGGGAAAGGTTTGCAGGTAGGCAGAGGAATGGCCTATATAAATACTTGGAAGAACAATCCAGATTGGGATTTCCTCTACTAAACAAGAAGAGAAAGCTGGAGTACTCGGAAACAGAAAAGATCAAGAGGCAGAGAAGGATGAGTAACATTAGAAATATTGAATTATCTCATGGAAAAACCAAGAAAGTCACAAATCCTTATGCTACAATGAAGGAGTGCATCAGCATGAGAAGACAGGTGACCATGCCCAATTCAGAAATTCAAAGAAATGGAAGAATTTCTCAGATACACTAGGGAAAGAAAACTGATTCTTTTATCTTGAAAAATTCTGAGGGTGGGGCTCTGTGAATCTTGAACAAGACTCTGACTTGGAATATCTTCATGTGGATGATCTTCATGATATAATGAGATGGAACCTTCTAGCTCAACATCCACTCCACGGGGAGATTTCTATATTCCAACAAAAGGCTGCTGCTATGAGGCTTGACAGAAGATCTTAAGCAGGGAGCTCAAGAAGATGAAGCCTTTTACTTTTGATTATGTTTATTTGATTTGTAATGTCCTTGAGACAACATTTGAATATGTAATTCTTCTTTAATTAATGTAATTTATTGCTTTAAGAATTTGATGTGTATTTTCATATAAGTGTATGTAACCCACAGGTGTTTTGGTGCATCTGAGTTTGTTACAATCTAGGGGGAGATTGTTGGGATCAAGGAAGATTGGAATCTTCTCAACCTCTTCAAAGAAATGCCTAAGTATGGAATACGAGCAAACCATGAACTTCGAGCAAGCCTAGAAATTATTCAAGCAAGGTATTATACTTTCAAGCACGGTTATCGTCTAGAACTCTTCTAAGTGTAAGTTCAAGCAAACTACACTTCATCAAGCAAGGTTATTCTTCAGTCGAGCAAGGTTTGTTTCAGAGCAAACTCTTGACTTAACCAATCTTAAACCAAGTAAATTGGTGGATTGAGCAAGGTTTCAATAAAGTGATCTCAATCACACTTGTAGGAATTTAGGATGAAATTATTCTAAGGACTTATATGAGCAAGGTTCAGCCTCGAGCAAGCTATAGTGTCACCAGCATACTTAGTTTGTTTGAATAAGTAAAGGACAAAAGGTTGAAAAGATCAAGAAGAACAGGTTTGCTCGAAGGATATTATCGAGCAAAGTTTGATATTATCATGAAGATTGAAGTCTGCTTCAAGAATGTTTTCTTAGGAAAATATTTTATGTAATGCTTGCTCAGAGAATTGTTCCAGCACACTTATGACTACAAGGTTTGCTCAACAAAGACTAACATATTACTCGAAGACCTTTTACACTTGTAATATTTTGAATATGTTTTGTAACAGTCATTAGGGTTTCTAGAATGTGTCAAGTGTGCCTATTTAAGGAAAGTTTAGGTCACATTTATAAAAAGACACGAGAGCGAGAATATAGGTGATTTGACGGCTGACACACTTTCTTGGCAAACGGAATATTTCGTACGGAAAGTAGCCTCCACCTAACATTCCACCTAGAAACCCTAGAGATTTTTCTTGTATTCAGAATTAATATTAATGGAAATCTTTTGAGTGACTTGTGTGTTTTTTCATCTTTGTGTTATTAAAGCAACATCTTGAATATCATTGATTCCGCCTTTGATGTTCATTGGGTTTTCACACTAGCAATTTTCGTAACCGTCTTGTCAACATTTAGTTGATGGTTACGAGTTTGATAAGTGATTAATCGATCCTGACATTAAGCGAGTTTGAACTTAAATTATCAGAAATATTAATGACGAAATATTGAAGAAGAATACATTGTAATGATAAAATGGGTCGGTTTAACGAACACGAACTCAAATACCAAAAAAACTAATGTTACATGAAATACATGAATAGAAATTTGAGATTAATTAATAACACTATAATATATATATATATTCAATATATATATATATATATATATATTCATATATTCATAAACAAAACCAAAAATTTTAAAATTACCAGGTTTTCGGGTTTGAAAATTAACGATTGCTACAACTTTGGAAATTAAACATGAAGTAGTTCGGTGTGAGCACGGACTTTTCATATCTAATGTATAAGCATCATTATGCCTTGTATTACGCATCAGAATCCATTCTTCTTGGACTGCAAATCCTGGTTTCAGGATCAAGCACTCATGTTCAGTAAAAAAGGTGGAGAATTTCTTGTCACAAATTTGGGAAACGCTAAGCAGATTAAGACTGATTTGTTCAACAAGGTTGACATCATCAAAGGTTAGGGTTTCATTAGAAACCTTTCCTCTTTTTGTTATGTTCCCTCCCATGTCTCCAACAAAGGAAACGTGTCTACCATCGAACGGTTGAACATCAAACAACAAGGACTCATCTCCTGTCATGTGTTGGCATGCCTTCTTAATTGACCCTACACTCATTAACAAATAATTATACATGGGTTCTCGATACCTAGTTGTCTCTAGAAGGTTAACAATGAAGTTACCAAACTTTATTTAATTTCTTGAAAACATGTTGACACATGGAAAACGAGAATCAGAAGACCAATCCTTAGGAACCCATGCATAAGGTTCCTTGGTTTTTGAAGATTTTCTAGACCGTCTTCTCATAGTTTTCAAAACTAACTCCTCAGTTTTTTCAGCATTTGGATTCTTTCTCGCATTTGTTTTTAATGGATTCTTGGACTTTTCAGTCTTTGAATCCCTTTTTGATCTCTCCTTCTTGGTTATCCAAAAAGGTTTCTTGATTCTATACTTGATGTTGGATCTCACATTCATTTCATTGGCATCACTGACTTTTTGATCAGTCCTTGATCCCGAGCTGCTACTAGCCTTGGAATGGGAATGATGAAACTGTCTTTTCAACTCCTTTTGTCGTCTATGCTAGTTCTTGCAATGTCTTGGAAGGTGAGATGGGTTACCACACACAAAAAAAACATTTTCTCCTATGAACACCATAGAACTCATCAGAACTATAATATGGTTGATGTTGTGGGAAAGGTGATCCTTGGAAAGGAACATGACTGTTAAAACTTTTTGATCTATGACAACAATCACCAAAAGCATTTGTGTAATCAGAATCAACATAATTTTCTTGATAATGACCATAGTAGTTGTTATCACAGAAGTTGTATGATTGAGGATCTCTTACTTGATTAGTTGTTTGAGAAAAAGATCGTTTACTTTGTGGAACATATTTACACGTAGCGCTTGTCTTTTCAATTTCAAAAACCTTGTTTTTACTAGAATTATCCTCAGGCTTACAACTTAATATGTTCACATTAACAGGCCTTTTCAAATTGCTACAATTTTCAACAAACGTTTCATCATAAACAGTCTCACAATCACTATCTGAAATAGCATCAACATCTTCATTCAAAATAGTATGAAAAGTGCCAACATCAACACTCTTACAAGTTACATAATCATCCGAAGATGAAGACAGTGTATATTGCTTGGAAATAGAATTGTTATTATTACAGACAAAGTTGGTAAATTATTTAAATTCACATTAGAAATAAAATGTGAATTTGACATTTTATTTCTTGTCACGACTCGTGGCCTTTTCCACCGTCCCACTTTCTTCTACACAACCCGCTGAATAAGATGAATCACTATTAGAATCAATAGGCATAGGAATTGGATCAACTGTTTTTTAAACAAGTTGAACAAATATTCTTGGTTTTGGTACGTGACCAACTCTATAGACCATTTCATCCTTGGAGTGGGAATTGAAACTAAAGTGAGGTGGGGATGTTTAATTGTCATTAAATGGTGGTGGAATTGTAGCATGTTCATATCTCAAACCAGTCTTTTGTTTCACACTCATATGTGCTCCAATTATACCATTCAACTTATCAGACGTCATCTCAAATTTGTCTATAGCTATTTTTCTTTGTGATAGCTCTAGTCCTAGTTTATCAATTTTAGTATTTAATTCGACTATTCGTTTTTCATGAAACTCGACTATTTTATTAGACTGAAAAATTTTGACATGCAATATTGCCATGTCGTCATGATGAGTTTTGATTCTAGTAGTGTATATCTTATCAGATTTCTTATATTCATCATTCATGCGTTTAATGCATAAGCTTTTTTTAATCAATGTAGCATTATAAGTTCTATAGCATTCTATCTTATCTATACATGCTTGAGAGTAAAGGTGTTTGTGTACCTCAGGAGTTTCGAGAGTAGCTAGGTTTCCACCTAGAGTATAGCTTGAAGCAGCTTAATCTTCTCTCGCAAATGCCATCCCGACAAGATTCAATACGTTTACTAGCTCGCTGAATTGATGATCTTCCCAATCCAGTTTTGTTGGTTTAGCAGACTGTGTTACCAATTCCCTTGAGCTTGAATTCCCTTTAGTGGAGTTTCCTTAACCGATTCGTGGAACACGTTGACTCGAAGAGCCGCTTTGACCCATTGGTTTCTTGTCGTTTCTCTTCCCACCTTCATATCATGACCCATATAACAAGCTACACTAAGTAAGAAGTGTATAATGATAGTTCATAAGGACCACCATTGTATAGCCATTCATCAACGGATGTTGCTTCCCAGATTGGGTAAAAATGCAAACCTATAGCTACAGGAGTAGGAATAATGGCACCAACTTTTGATTCACTCATGGGATCCAGGCGGGCTGGGGGACCACCATGGCTCCTCTCTTCTTGAGAATCCATACATCATTTATCAGTGAATCTTGACATCATTTGCAGGTTTGGCCGGATTGGTGCACTATGTTGCAAAGTGCCCCGTTTCGTTGCAGTTGTAGCAACGGAGCTAATCCTTATCAAACCCAAAGCTTTTAGGTAGCATTTGGTATGCATGAATGAGAGACGGAATAGAATGGATCATAACGATGGAATGAAAAAATATATATTTGGTTGGTTGATGGAATGGAACCACCCATTACCATGTCCATTTCATTCCCCCCAAAACACCTCAAATTAATTCTATCAACACCCTTGTTTTTTTTTCATTTCATCCCTCTTTCACACTATATCACCTCCACCACCCTCACACAACCACTACCGATTGCCCTCTCACAACCATCGCCTCTGCCGCCCACCACCCACTATCACCGCCATCCACCACCATTACCCCCTCCGTCGCCCTCGACCACCACCACCACCCGCCTACGCCGCCAGCCACCACCGTCACCCACCTCCACTGCCATCACCAACCACCCACCACCACCTGCCAACATCACTCACTACTTTCACCACCAACCGGCCATCACCACCACCGCCCGGCCACTCGCCGCTTACCACCGCCACCACCAACAATCGCTCCTGGCTCCCGCCACCATCCACCACCACCATTATTGCTCGCCGCCCACCACCACCATCCCACTGCCACTCACTACCTTTTTTGTTTTATTCCTGCGTTTTCTAGCTTACCAAAAAATAAAAACTAATAATTCATTTTATTCCCACATGTTAACCAAAAATGTCAATGGAATGGTAATAAACCATTCCATTACCTCGTCCATTCCATTCACTCGCTCATTCCATTTCATAGCATATACCATTACCCCATACCAAACAGACCCTTACTGTTGGAGTCTCTAAAGTTGTTCTTCCCGTATTTCTTCATGAAGTTTGTGGCCCTATGAACTGTCATGGCTATATTGTACCGGATGTCCATCTTCTCAAATTCCTTTTCATTGATATCAAGAATGTCTCCTTGCTAGAAGGATGGAGGTGGCAGGTTCCCTTGCAATAATTCTTCATGACTAGCCATAAAGGCTTGAAAGAGTGCAATGTGGGCAAGGTTGCAAAAGTCGCTAGGCTGACCCTAGGCGGTCGACTGAGGAGTTGGGAGTACTCGGCCTTAGTCGGTGAGTACTCGGCCTTAGTCGGAGAGTACTCGAAGATGGCTCACCGAGAACTCGGCCTAGGCGGGGATTACTCGGGGATTACACGTTGAGTACTCGGCGCGTAGGCGCGATTTTTACAACCATGAATGTGGGAATCATCAACTTGAGTGGGCTGGCTTGATTTGCTAGTTTTGCTGCTCGCTGACTAGTTTTTTCCATGAGCTTTTAGAGCTTGTTCAACGACTTTGTTAACATCATCTAAGAATGGGCTTGAGTTTGATGAGGTTGGCTGACATGTTGATGATTAGAAGGATTTTTTGTTATCATTCTGAGCAAAATATAGTTTTAGACCATCAATAGGATGAATGGTTGGGTGTGATTGGCTGAAGAAGGCATAGCTTATTCCAGAACCTGCGAAAATCCCAACTTGATTCAGAGAGCTAACATGATTATTCAATCTTGTTTTGCCATTCATTTCAAATGACTTAAGGATGGAGATCAAGTCTGACATAATGGTAACATTCAGATTTGTGGTTCTTTTAATGGTGATAACACTGCTATTCCATGTATATGGTAGTGAATTTAGAAACGTGTAGTTGATCTCTGACAGGTCATTGTTGATTACCGCGCTTCTCATTTTGGTAATCAACTTCTCAAATCTCCCGGTGAGATTCGAATAGACTCTCCTCGAATATAGTTGAACATGTTGAATTCCCCTTTCAACAATTCCTTTCTATTGTTTCTCATTTCCAGATTGCCTTCAAATATCTCAACCAAGGCATCCCAAAGGCCTTTGGCACTTATGTATTCTCTCATAGTTTGAGCTATATCAGCTGACAGATACACACTCAGTACTCCATACGCATTTTCATCCACAAGATACATTTTCTTATCATCATCCTCGTAGCCTTCAAGAGGGGTATCAACAGGTCCCTCGGAAGTCATATTCATAGGCTTTTGATTATTTAAAAGACATAAAATATACCTTAATATTTTACATAATTAGTTGGCTAAGTATTTTATTAAACCAATGGTGTATATATATATATATTCCACTTTAATAGTATAAGTACACATATTTCATAAGTAATTACATTTTATACCATATTAGGTCATAAGTAAACATTAATAATAATAAACTTTAAATAAAATACTTTATACCCATAAAACCCGTTCCTAATTCGTTTTCCCTATTAATCTATTCATTGATTCGTTGTATTCCTCGTTATTACACTTGTTATGATTGTCTTTGATACGTCTCGGCAAGCGCGGCATCTCTTATATCATCATTCTTATCGCATACTTTTACTCTTTCTTATTTACTAAGGTGAGTATTTCACTCCCCTCTTTTACTTATTTTTGGGGACATATGCGTAACTAGCTATTTTTATATTATATAGTATTCAAACCGCAACTGTTTATCCTTGTGTGTTTATCAATTTGTCTAACTTGCTATTTGCTTAGTTGCTTTATTTGAACGCATTTTGGAGAAGTTCCTCATTTATAGTAAGATCATACGACTATCTTTAGCAACCGACGTCCATTTTTATGTCTATGGTTTAGTCCTTTCTTGGTAATCAATGTCCATTTATATGGAATTGGTTTAGCCATTTATTTATGATTTGATTGATTATTTATGTGCTATGTCTTAACTGTTTATCTCACAGGAACATTTTGCACTGTTATTTATTATTATTGTTGTTATTATTATTATTATTATTATTGTTATTATTATAGTGTCTTAAATCTGGTGTTATACTCACTCAACTTAATGTTGACAAAATTATTGTATTTTTAACGCATATGCAAGTTATCGTGTAATGTGATTCTCAAAGTGTTTGAAGATGCTTAGATTTGCATGCTAGAGAAAAAAAACAATAATTTAGATTTTATTTTGTGTTTACTGATTTTATTGCTAGACTAAGTATTGTTGGATTATTAAATTTGAAATAATAGAATCGTAAGTAGTTGGAACAATATAGAATCGTAAGTAGTTGAGACAATGGTACAAATGTAAAGATGATAAGGGCATGGTGGATACGTCGCTGGTACATCCTATATATAAGTACCCTCATCGGATTTTCATTTGAAGTGTTGCTTCAACTATTCAATGTTCTGTATTATGAATAGTTTTAAATCATATCTAAAATTTTCTTCTATTTTACTTAAATTTTAATGGTGTTGTTATAGTATTCTTTAATTTCGGGACGAAATCCCCTTAAAGTAGGGGAGACTATAACAACTCGGGTTTTCCGAATCAATATTTTTATTAAATACCAGACCCATATCGATGTTCGGGAAGTTTTATCGCATTTATAGAGTGTAATTTATTACTATAATATTATTGTTAATTATTTATTTAATATATATTTATAACTTTCAGTGTACGGAAAACATAACCCTAAACTAAGTTTTTGTCCATTTATTTTTCCACCTTCTTAATCTAGGGACTAAATTGCAACTTTTATATTACAACCCACATAACCTGGTGACCCGGATCCAAACCCGATAACCCATACCCATTTAGTATACGGGTTTATGCAATATCATGTCTTGGACCTTAATCCTCGTAATCTTTTGGTAATTGAATCAAAATCCTTAATATACATTCCATGATCGGCCTAACCGACATCCTAATTAAGCTAACTTGATCAATTTGATTCATTAAACCATTATATCTCGGCCGACATTATCATAAATTCGTGATACTATTAAACGATCTTAATAATCCAATTAGTCTTGCAGATTCATTCACCTAACCCTCAACGTTCTTAACCCCATAACTAATGGTTTACCATTTTGATTAGAATCGTGTTCTGGGACTCGTTTATGTCAGCCCTATTTCGTCATAATTAACCCCCGTTCATTCATCGTTGAGGTAATTGATACGTGTTTTTAGTTATTTATAATCCTCAAACATTAGCCCTATGGTTAATTGAACCATCAATCACCGGATTGATCGATTTGATTATGTAGAGTTCATATAATAACTTGGGTTTTCAGTTGTGTGTTTAAATTTATTCGTTTCTGATTATAACTTGAATTAACCACCAGCCTAGTTGGCTAGTGGCATTGTGTCTAAAACTTTGGATTATGGGGGCGCGGGTGCCAAACCCCCCCCCCCCCCCCCCGGCCCGGATTTTGTGTCATTTTGTTTTTGATATTTTACGCATTTAAATCATATAATTAATATAGTTAATCAATTATATTATATTACAAATATTATAAAAGTTTTTTATAATAAAATGATTGAAAAAGGCTTTGATTATTTAAAAGACATAAAATATGCCTTATTCATTTACATAATTAGTTGGCTAAGTATTTTATTAAACCAATGGTATTTTTATAAATATATATATATATATATATATATATATATATATATATATATATCGTTGCCACTTTAATATTATAAGTACACGTATTTCTTAAGTAATTAAATTTTATACCATATTAGTTTATAAGTAAACCTTCTGAATAATAAACTTTAAATAAAATACGTTATACCCTTAAAACCCGTTCATATCTCGTGTTCCCTGTTAATCTATTCATTGATTCGTTGTATTCCTCGTTATTACACTTGTTAGGATTGTCTTTGATATGTCTTGGGAAGCGTGCCGTCTCTTATGTCATCATTCTTATCACATACTTTTACTCTTGCTTATTTACTAAGGTGAGTATTTCACTCCCCTCTTTTACTTATTTTATCTTTTTGGGACATATGCGTAACTAGCTAATTTTATATTATATAGTATTCAAACTGCAACTGTTTATCCTTGTGTTTATCAGTTTTCCTAACTTGTTATTTGCTTAGTTGCTTTATTTGAACGCATTTTGGAGAAGTTCCTCATTTATAGTAAGATCATATGACTATCTTTAGCAACCGATGTCCATTTTTATGGCCATGGTTTAGTCCTTGCCTGGTAACCAATGTCCATTTATATTGAATTGGTTGAGCCCATTCTTTATGGTTTGATTGATTGTTTATGTGCTATGGCTTAACTGTTTATCTCACAGGAACAGTTTGTACTTTTATTTATTATTATAATAGTGTCTTAAATATGGTGTTATACTCACTCAACCTAGTGTTGCTAAAAATATTGTATATTTAACGCATATGCAGGTTATCGTGTAATTTGATTCTCAAGTTGTTTGAAGACGCTTAGATTTGCATTCTAGAGAGAAGAAACAAGAATTTAGATTTTATTTTGTCTTTACTTAGTTTATTTCTAGACTATGTATTATTGGGCTATTAAATTTGAAATAATAGATGTTATTAGTTTAAATAATTGCATGATAGTACCTTGAGAGCTGTCAGCAATCAGCTCACGTCCCGACATTTCTGCCTTAGGTTGGGGTGTGACAGCATTCAAGATTTTTGTTAGTCCACAAGCACCATCCAGTTCAAGTTCCTTTTAAGATGTGGTTGATAAAGCTGTTGAGCAAGCACTGAAAGCTCATGGGATAAAGAAGCCTAGCAGTAATCCATCCTACTCCGCTCTTCAAACCGATGGCACACATGTGGCATTATTTCATTCTTTTATAGTAGCCACGAGGATTTAATGTAAGGAAAGATTCTGCCTCTTCGTTTCAACAAGGTGACATTCCCGAGATTAACAAGAAGTATCTCATAAAGATGGAAATCAAATATCAGATGGCCATGGCTGTTCATTGTGCCTCGAACATCATGAAGAAATATGGCAAGAACAGTTTCAGAGCTTCAGATGGGAATGGAATTGGGTTTGACAAGCATAAACTCCGATGCTACAACAATGAGATGGACTCTTCATGAGGGAATGCACAAATCCATCCAAGGCTGGAAACGACATCAAGATCACTGAAGTGTTGGATAACGAAGGTGAGAGAAGAAGTGATAAAAGGCCTAAGTAGAGCTCCTCCTGTAAACCAAAAGTTCCACGGAATGGTCAAGGCAACATATCAAAAGGGAACTCTGGGTCTAAATCAAAGGCCATGATTACTCTATCAGCTGAAGGAACCAAACTAGATTGGGAAGATGACCAATTTGTAGAGCTATTCAACCTTCTAACCTTTGCCGGGATGGCATTTGTGAATAAAGACCAACCCTCATCAAGCTCTGCTGCTGAGGTATATAAAATCGTCTCAGACATTCCCAAGGTACACAAACTATGCTCTCAAGCTTGTATTGATAAAATTGAGAACTATAGAACTCATAATGTTGCCTTGATGGATGAAAATATTAGCCTTAATTGTCAAATAATGATTACAAGAAGGCTGAAAAGATTTTTACCACTAGGATTAAAACTCACAATAATGATATGGCTAAACTAAATGGAAAATATTTTAGTCAATAAACTAGCTAAGTTTCATGAAAGACACGTAGATTTAAACGATAAAATTGTGAAGCTTGAATTAGACTTAGCTCAATGAAACATAGTCGTAGAAAGATTTGAGTTGGCTTCTGGTAAATTAGACCAGATTACTGGGGCACAGATCGGTGGCGGTTCTAGAGTTGAAACATAGGGATAGCGCTCATATTTTTTCTATATTTCATACAATGTTAACAAAACAAATATAATTTTTTTTCATATTTCATACAATTTTAACGAATTTTTTTTCCATATTTTATACAATATTAACCATATTTGAACTTTAAGTTGGAATATTTAAATTTTGTGATGAACCAATGTCATTGTTTTCTTTTCTTTTACGTCTAAAAAGGTTGCTAATAAGAGGTTGTTTACTCATCTTCAAAGTTCCCTAAACAAAATTTGAACCAAAAACCTAATATCAATTCCAATTTACACTTAAAACTAAAGGATAAATCCCAAATTAATCCCAATTAAACATAGCCCTAAATACTATGAATTCATATTTAAATATAAACCTTAAATCCCAAATTAATTCCAATTTAAACATAACCCTAAATCCTTAAATACAAGAAATCTTACCGGAAAAAATGAGAGGCTGGAGGTGGAATGGCCGAGTGAGGTCAGGAGGTGGTTGTTGGCGGCTGAAGGTGGAGGCGGCGGCAGTCATGGAGAAATGTTGGTGTGTGGTGAGCATAGTCCATAGAGGCAGAGAGCAGTCGGCTGTGTGCCTATGTTCAAAATATCCGGTCTTTTTTTATTGTTAAACTTAAAAGGATTATTTGGGTTATTGGGTTTTTTGGTTTGGGCTTTATAATTTAAGTGGGCTTTTGTTGGGTTTAAGTATTAAATTTGTGGGCTTTTGTTGGGTTTAAGTATTAAATTTGTTGGGCTTAAAATACATAGGGGTAACGATATTTTTTTCCAGGGGTAACGAAACACGAAAACTGACCAAAATTTATTTTCTTACACTATCGAAGAAACATTGAGGGGTACCCCTCCTCCTAAGCTAGGTACGCCACTGGCACAAATTGGGGTGCAACAAAAGACAGGCATAGGCTACGATCACATGGCAGTTCCGCCTTCTTTTAATGAGAACTACACTAGCTTACCTCACTTTGGTTTCAAATACTCCACCTTAGGATGAAATGGTCTATGGTATTGGTCATGTGCCAAAATTAAAGACATTTATTCCTCCTATCTCCAAAACTGTTGATCCCATTCATTCATCAGTTGGTTCTATTGGTAATATGTCTTCTTCAGCTGGTCATGTAGAAGAAAGTATATGCGTGGAAAAAAACATGGGTTATGGAGAGAAAAGAATTTTAAATTAACTTTTTGATTCCAGTGTGAATCTAAAACAATCATTTAATAATTCGGTCTGTAATAATAATACTTTGAAAACATTTTGAATGATAATGTAATGTGTGAGGGTGTTGATGTTGGCACACCATAAAATGATTTGAATGAAAATGATAATTCTGTTTCTGATAGTGAGTGTGAGACTGTTTATGATGAAACTTTCATTAAAAGGAATGTGAATGAAAATGTGGTTGATGAGACAAACATAACTAGTTTCTCATTAAAAGATTGTAAAGTTGAGGAAGATTATAGTGAAAGGAAAGTTTTTGAGAATGAAAAGGCAAGTACTTCAAGTAAATATATTCCACCTCACATAATTTCTTTCTTTCAATCCACTAATCATTATGAACGTCCTCAATTATACAATCATATTTATAATAACTATTATGGTTATCACCAACAAGATTATGTTAAATCGTATTATTCAAATGTTTTTTTATGATAGAGGCTACAAATCAGATAACCTCCATGTTCCTTTCCAAGCATCACCTTTCTCACCACACCATGTATATCATAGTTCTGATGAGTTCTATGAGGACTCTAGAAGTAAGTGTTGATTTGTTTGTGGTAAGCCATCTCACATTTCAAGACATAGCAAGAACTGGCCTAAGCAACTAAAAGAAATGAACAATTAGTTTAATCAGTTCCATTCTAAAGCTACGCCAAGCCCAAGAACAAAAACTCGTCAATCTGATAGTTATGCCAGTGAAACGAATATAAGATCCAAAACCAATAGGAAAACCAAAAAACCTTTTGGATAATCAAAAAGAAAAGATCAAAAAGGGGTTCTAAGACTGAAAGTCGAAGAACCCACCAAAAAGAAATGTGTGAAGAAGTCCAAAGATTGAAAGATCCGGGGAGTTTGTTTTAAACCCAGAAAAAGACAGTCCAATAGGTCTTCTAAAAACAGGAAGCATGCATCTGCATGGGTTCCTAAAGACTGTTCTTCTGATTCTGACACACCTCAACACTTCATAATTCTAGAAAATTAAATAAAATTGGTAACTTTGTGGTTGATTTTCCTGAGACAACTAGGTCTCGGGCACCCATGTCTAATTAAATGCTAATATGTGTAGGTTCAGTCAAGACAACATGTCAACAGCATTTGGTACTTAGACAGTGGCTGCACCCGACACATGACGGGAGATGAGTCCTTACTGTTTAACGTTCAACCGTTCGATGGTGGACACGTTTTATTTTCCAATGACATGGGAGGAAATATCACAAAGAGAGGAAGTGTATCAAACGGAACCCTGACGTTTGATGATGTCAATCTGGTGGAGCAATTGAACTACGTTCTGCTCAATGTCTCACAAATTCTGATTGACAATAATCTACTCTATTTACCAAATATGAATGTTTGATCTTAAAACCATGTTTCAAAGTCCCTGAGGAATGGATCTTGATGTGTACTTCAAGGAATAATGATGCTTATATATTGGACATGAATAGTTCTTACTCACGTAAGACCGCTTCATGTTTAATATCTAAGGCCTAGGAGAATGACTCATCTTTATGGCATAGACGTCTTGGTTATGTTAATTTCAAGAATTTGAACAAATTGGTCAGAGGTGAGCATGTGAGGGGATTGTCTGTCAAAACTTATTCTTGCATTGACAAATGTCTTTCATGCTCCAAATGCAAGGAACACAAGCTTCCTCACAAGTCCAAGACTGTCAATACCATAGATTCCATTCTTCAATTGTTATATATGGATTTATTTGGTTCTATCCATCCATTGGCAATTAGTCGAAAAGCCCATTGTCTTGTGATTAATGATGATTTTTCTCGTTTCAGTTGGACTTTCCTTTTAGAGTTTGATCAAATTCATAACTCAGGTGGAGAGGCAGACTGATAAGAAGGTAAAGTGTATTAAAAGCAACAACGGGACTGAATTCTGCAACAGGGCTATGAATGACTTCTGTTTTTTAAATGGGATAGAACGCGAATTCAGTGCTCCATACACTCCACAACATAATGGAGTTGCTGAACGTCGCAATAGAACGCTGATCGAAGCTGCAAGAACTATGTCGTCAGACTCCAAACTTTCATTATGCTTTTGGGGTGAAGCCATAAATGTTGCCCACTTCATACAAAACCAAGTGATCATCAACGAGAGCTTGAAGAAGACTCCTTTTGAAGTCTACTAAAAGACTAAGCCGCGGGTCAACTACTTGAAGACATTTGGATGTCCATGCACTTGGCTCCATACAGGTGCTCACCCAGATCCTAAGTTTGCTGAAAAGACCGATGAATGTTACTTTGTTGAATACTCTCCCAACAAAACTGTGCATCGTATTTACAACAAGAAGACTAAGGTGATTGGGGAATCCTTCAACGTTGATTGGCAAGAGCTTAACGCTACTAATGCTCATACGGGACCCAACTGGTTGTTTAACTATGACTACTTGTTCAATCATTTCCATGGCATGTCTATTCCACCGTCAACCACTACGTAAGATCCAACTTATTTTCCTAAACCACTTTTGATGCAAACTCTTGTCAACAACTTATCTGATGTCAATCTGTCTGTTGGTCCTTCCAACAGATTTGTATCGCATGCAGCCCCTCCTCCAGCAAATAATAATCCAGTTGTCAGCAATCCTGCTCCTCAATCCTCTGATTCAACCGATCTGGTAGCCGTTGAAGACGCATCTAATATTGATTTAGATGACTCGTATCTATCAGCTGACAATGTGGAACATGTTCAAACTGAATCCGCAACAAATGTTCAAGAAGCACCAACTATGGTAGAGTTTGTTGCCACACCTCCATCTTCAAACGACATTGTATAAATTGTTGCTGCTGAAGAACCTTTTGTTGGTGAATCTGACAACACTGCTTCCAATCTGGTTCCTGTAGTTGTTGTTCCATTCGACGAGAATCTCTGGGATGGTCCCAATGCACAAGAACATGTGGTTTATCAACCAGACATTGTTCAAACAGCCACCGATGTTCTAATCAATGCTCCTCACATATCCCATCCTGTTGAGAATCTGACAGTTGGTCTTCAAGCGGTACCAGTCACCCAGTGGAGGACATACCCCAACTACCTATTCATTGGACACGTCCTACAAAAAACATCATTGGTTCTCCCTCTGTCGGCATCCAAACAAGGAGTAATTCGGGTACCATTAACAGATGTATTTTTTTCTTGTTTTATTTCACACATCGAACGGAAGGACTACAAGGTAGCTCTAAAGGTTATAGTTCAAGAAACTCAATATGCGGAGACTGGTTAAGCAGTTAGAGAACAAGAAACCGATTGGTACAAAATGGGTATTCAGGAACAAAAAGGATGATAAGGGAGTGATTATAAGAAATATGGCACTATTGGTAGTTCAAGGTTTCTATCAGCGTGAAGGTCTTGATTACGATGAAGTCTATGCTCTGGTTTCTAGGCCCGAGACAATCCGTCTCTTTCTGGCCTATGCTTCATATGAACTTCCAAGTGTATCAAATAAACGTGAAGACTGCCTTCCTGTATGGTAAAGTGAAAGAAGAAATCTATGTCAAGCAACCGCCAGGTTTTGAAGATCCTGAACGTCCAAAACATGTTTACATCTTGATAAAGCTCTCTATGGCCTGCACAAGCACCTCATGCTTGGTATGCTACATTAGCATAACATCTTCTGAAGAATGGCTATAGAAGAAGTGTTATAGATCAAACAATGTTCATCAAGAAGGTAAAAGGCGATCAGATTCTAGTCCAAGTGTATGTTGATGACATTATCTTTGGATCAACATGTGATAAACTTTGTAGAGAGTTCACCAAGGTCATGCAAAGTCGGTTTGAAATGAGTTCATTGGGGGAAACGACTTTCTTTTTAGGACTTTAAGTTGAATAGAATCCGGACGGGATTTGATACTTCAAGAGAAGTACGTTCGTGAAATTTTTCAAAAGTGTGGATTCAAGGACTCCAACTCCTTCCTCACTCTGATTGCTACCCGACCAGTGCTAGCTCCAGATCCATCGAGAAAATTAGTTGATCAAAACATTTATCGGTCTATTAATGGCTATCTGATGTATCTCACATCCAGTAGACCAAACGTTATGTTCCCTATTTGTCAGTGTGCAAAATATCAATTTGATCCAAAAAATCTCACTTAACCGTTGTAAAGCGTATCGCTCGGTATATGAAGGGAAAGCCTCACTTAGGTCTTTGGTACCCTAAATACTCCCCCTTAGTACTGCATGCTTACACACACCGTGATTATAGGGGATGCAATCTCAAAGAAAGTCCATATCAGGAGGATGCCAGTTCCTGGGAGACTGGTTACTCTCTTGACAATGCAAATAGCAGGTCACCGTATCCACCTCCGCCGTTGAAGCAGAATACATGCCGCATTTGCTTGTTGTTCACAAGTGATTTGGATCTAGCATCAGCTGCTAGATTACGGTTTGAATTTATTTAATACCCCTATTAAGTGTGATAATAAGGCAGCAGTTCGTATTGTTAATAACCTGGTCCAACACTCCAAGAGAAAACATATTGACATCCGAATGCATTTCATTCATGACTGTTATGACCGTAAACTTGTCTGTATTGAAAGGGTCCACAAGGATTATAACTTTGCCGACCTTTTCACTAAAGCTTTTGATCCTGTCCGATTTTTTTTTCTTGTTGAGTCATTGGGCATAATTTCATTTGATTAAAATCGTATTATATTTTGTGTGTTTTAAAATTATAAATATTTTCAAATATGTCACCGTTTTAGAGGAAGAAAAAGAGTTATGCTTAACTCATCAAAAAGGTTCTTTATTTTGTTTTAAGAAAAACAAATTTAAGTCACTTGACTTTGACAAAAATATTTTATATTTTATTTTTATTTAGTATTTTATTATATTACATTCAGAAAAGGTTTCAAAAAGAATTTCTCTCATTTAGAGGGAGCTCATGTTTAGAGGGAGTCGGATATTATAAAAACTATAAAATTTTAAGAAATCAATCAGTTCATTGAAAAATGATAAGAAATTGTCCTTAATGTTCCTAGCATATGAAAATAGTATATCAAAAGCCAGCAAGATCATCGTTTGTGTCATAGCGATATAAACATAAAATTTCCGCCTATACTAGTGGTTACACATTCATGAAGCGGTTGCCAACTCCAACTTAAGTCATATCTATGAAGGCAAAAATGCTATTAGTCAGTCATACACGAGCCCGTTAGTGATTGATCACCATAAAAATATTCTTGCTTTAAATAACTAATATTAAACATCAAAACTATAAAGCAGAAAAACTGCAAAGTGCTTAAAGTATTTAAATTCAACACAAAAATGTTGACAATCATCAACACAAAATGTTGATAATTAACAAACAAAAAGGGGGATATTATAACCATGTAATGTGGAGCATACAAGTAAGTCCTAAACACTTTATATGAAGGCTTGTAAGTCTGTATGGCAAGTAAGTCCATGGTTCATCCTTTATTGTTTGAGAAGTTTGCAAGAATTTAAATAAGCGTTAAAATGTTTTGATCAGTCATTAGGGGGTCGGAGTCAATTCGGGGTGATATTGATGAGCACAAATAATGCCCGAGGTATGACGGAGTCAGTAACATGTTCGATTAAATGGGCACCACATAAGTATTGTGCATTATACATACCTTAACGTGTCCAATTGACATCCAAATACTTGTTAAGCTTAAAGAGGACAAATTATATCTACAACTGAATTCGGGTTATTGGCATAATAATATTGACATAGAAGTGCGATCTAGGACGTTAAAGGATAATGTGATTTCATGTCGTGATCTTTCTTACCAAAATTATGTAAACTCTTAGTAATTATAATTAGTATATTAAATATAATATTAATTTTATTATTACTTCATTTATTTGTTTTGTATTTTTTTTGTTTTAATTCTTAACTAATCTATTAAATATGTTTTAATTTCTGTTCTATTAGATTTTTATTTTTAACTTTTATTTTTATTTTTAATTTTAATTTTATTTTTGAGTTTATTTTTTTAAAATAGTTTTATACTTGATTTGAGGAAATCCATGGGTTTATGATAAGGTCCATTGTGCAAAAGTTGTTAAGTGTCGGACCGCCAAAAGTATATCTTGTATATATTTAAAGTGTTTGGATCCGGTGGGTAAATAATTTTCAGGTTTAAAATTGTAAATATTTTCAGAGTTTGGGAAGAGTGTAAAATCATTTAAAACTTGAGATGTTTTGACCCTATCGCGATAGATTGACCCTATAAATAGGGTCAACCAATATATCTTTAACTTTATTCACATTCAAAGTACCAAACACTCTCATATCTCTCTCTCTCTCTCCCTCTCTCTCTCCCCCTCTCTCTCTCTCTCTCTACCTTATCCTTCCACCACCATCAATCATTCAAACTCCAGTTCATAGCATCAAATCTGCAATTCGTCTTTATTATCATACTTGATAATCATCATGATGAAACCTTCACCCATGGTAATACACCTTTCATGGTGGATTTCGTCTACATTTTGTTCATGTTCCTCAAACAGTCCTAACAGAACTATTCATATAACAAAAGGACATTATATGCTGATGTTGGTGTTTGATATTGTTATAATCATGTTGTCGCTATCATAAGGAACCATTAAGTTGATTTAATTGAGTTTTCTTAGTTGTTTGTATAGTTTTTAACTTTTAGGTCATTATCGGACCTTTTGGTGTTCAGTTGACCTGAGAAAAGTGTGTGAATAAGCTTTTGAGCTGCTCAGAAACTCATACCGGGGTTATATGAACCAAGAAAAGGAAAAGGAAATGGATTTGGACAAAACATGTTATTTCATTCGAGTCTGAGTTCCATTCGAATCGAATCTGGACTTGATTCAAATGGAATGGGACTTCTCAGAATTTCTATAAGGACAGATTAAACAAATAGAGTATAGTATAAAAGATTCTAATCGAATTCAAAGTCATTCGAATCGCATTTCAAATTTGGTTCTATTGGTTTGAAACTCGTTTCGATTCATTTCAAACTCGATTCCAATGGTTCACACTTGGACAATATAATTTTACAAATTGACTTAAAGGACACAAATTGTTAATAGTCCAATTCTGATCGAATACGCACTTACTTAATCCAATCTAATTCATTTTGATTCGAATCGAATTTCTGGATTCGATCAGATTCACTTTTAATTAGATTCGATTATTTTTGTATTCGATTCGACTAGTTTACATACGATTCGAATGGATGACACTTAGGATTTCATCAGTTTGTCCTATCAACTAGAATGGTTTTCCATTGGCAGTTTCACAATTCATCTTCAAAACAGTTTGCTTATCTTTTGAGACTTTAGTTTACATACTTTAATTTTTAATTTGAATATTATTAAAAGTATTATCTTAAATTAAAAACTTATTGATTTAAATTTATTTTGTTTAAGTTTATTTCTTTATTAGTTCTCATTTTCTTTAGTTAACAGTTGGTATGTATATAATTTTATATTTTGATTAAAACTCAATGATCAACTCTAATGTACGTATTATATCTTAATGTAGCAACACAATATGTTCTAGGTGTGTACTTCAGTTTATTTATCTGGGTTTTGTGTTGTTCGGGTCGGGTTGTTCGGGTTTGAGCTCAAAACAAACTGACCCAAGAACCGACCCAAACAAGTTCAGTTTGTTCGGGTTTCGAGTTAAACGGGTCGGGTATATTCGGGTCAGGTTTCGGGTTAAACAAATTAAAAAAACTTATCCACCTTTAACAATATCATTTTATAAAAAAAACCATATTCCTAGCCATTATAAAACCATAATATACAACCATATTCAACAATAACATATATTATTTAGCAAAATATGAAATTTATCATACAAGCATGCATTAGACGGGATGGAGTGTTGTAGTATGTGGATCAATACATATGTAAATTGAAGAAACATGCTCAATACATATTGGTTTAAATACTATACAGTTTAAGTTTTTGAATTAAAGATACATTCACAACATACTTTATAGTAATTAATACATTGGGATCCAATGTGATAGATCCAATATTAATTGGAGTCTTGAGAACAGCCGAAAAGAATACATAAGCTCACTCTGTTACTTCACCATTAAACTACCTTATAAAAATTAGGGATACATGCATCGATGCATTATACTTTGGTTTATTCGGGTCAACCCGAATTTGGGTGTTTCAACCCACATACCGACCTGTGACATTCGTCAATTTCGGGTCACTTTTGTTATGTAAACACGACCCATTTGTAACCCGAACATTTCAAATATATAAAATATTGGATCTTGTCATTTAAAATATATAAAATATATAAAATATTGTTTTTTTTATATTATGCATTGTTTGACCATTTAAACATACCTATTTTTATGCAAACCATAAAAGAATCTTTATACCCAACCCTTCACTCCTTCCCTATATATACACACCCATCTTCTTCATTTTACTCTTTCTACATCTCAAAAAACTCTCTCAAACTCCATAGATTCAAGGTTGTTATTTCTTATATATTCTTTAAGTTTTGACTTCTCAAGTCAAACTAACTATAGTCTTTCATTCTAACTTGTTCATTTAACATTACTAACTCTTGAATATGGTGGTACAACATATATATAATACACACCCCTTGTTTCCTTTATTTGTTACTTCACCGACTTTGGTTGGTTAAGTTTCGAATGTCATAAGGCAAGGCTTCATGGAGGACTTCGTGTTCTTGATATATATTTACACACACATAACTTATTATACATATCACTTATGACTAACTTCTAACCCTTTAGTTTGTTCATCTTATTTACAAGTTCCATGGTGTGGGTTTGTATAAGACTAACCTCGGTTTAACCGAAACTAGTCCAAACCGGAAACCGAACTTTTGTTTACTAGTTTTGTTAAAATAGTTGTTTAAACATGTTTATTGCTAGATTTGAGTTTCAAAAATCATTTTTACAAGTTCTTTGATATTAAGCATATGGAATCCATCTATGAACTCGTTGGGAGATGGAAACCGAACTAAACCGAAACTTTTGCTTAAAAGACTTGTAGTTAACTTTTTTTGTTGTAAAATTTATGTTTTCTTCATTTATAAACCAATATACAAGTTCTATGATATTTGGGCATGTAGAAACCATCTATGAACTATTTGTGAGATGGAGACCGAACTATACCGAATTTTACTCGCTTAAGACACACAAGTGTGTTTTAGTTATCAAGACTTGTATATTTCTTTAAAAAATAGTTTACAAACTGATTTTAATTATTTTCTTAAGTACTTGGAATAGTTGGATCCAACTTGATCTCATAACATAGTTTGGACCGACAAAACCGAACACTCGCTTAACGTGCGTTGTTAGTTCTAAACAATAGATCTACGTACTTGGTTAAGTGTTAGTATGTTTTAATGAGTTATCTCATAACAATTAATATTTTGGAAAGTTGACTTTGGGTTCGACCATTTGTCAAGACCCGAACCGACAACCCGAACACTCGTTAAAAACCCGTTTTAGTATCTTTAGCCTAATGGAACTTGCATTTTAGCATTTTCCCCACCTTATTACTTAACATTGGTTAAGTAAATATTAAGGTTAGATACTTTAACCCAGTTTTGAGCAAACTTACATTTTTAAAAGGGTTATTATTATAAATTCTTAAATAGTTACATTTTAAACCTTGAACTTTAATTGATTAGTTTTTGCGACGATTATTTTATTTAAAGATCTTCAAGACAACCTTTCTAAATCCAAGACTTTCTTTTATTTAGGCTTCATACGTTAAACTCGCCGTTCCGACAAATCTCCAAATAATCAATCTTTCAAGTTTATTACTTGAACGTGAGTAACTTCATACCCCGTTTTCTATCTTTTATTTTGGGGGTGACATTTCAACTTATCTAAACTAAATGTTTTATACTTGGGTCTTAAACCACAAACGTTGTTGTATACCTTACTTGAATAATTGCTCGATTTGGTGTTCTATGCTTATTTGACTATGTGTTTATCGCTTTTGGATGGTGGAACTATAAATCCTAGACCATTTGGCACCCCCCCATGGCAAGGTGTCGTTAACGTAATGCAATTAACGATAACTATAAAATCCTAAACTATTTGGCAACCCCTTATAGTTGGGTGTCGCTAACTTGTTAGCGATAACTATTTATCCAAGTTTATAGCTATTATTTATGGTTTTTGTATACTAGTTTTGTGGCTTTTCATACTATATATCTATTGTTCAAACTTATGAATTGCTCACCAGCCTTTGTGTTGATAAACTTTATTTTATGAAATGTTACAGGTTTGCATCTAGGTTGATTATGGAGTTCGGTGAAGAAAACGTCACAAATACCGTTAGGATATTAGCAAAAATGAACAATATTTGATTTGCTATATTTTGTTATATTTTGTTGTATTTGAGTTATGAATATTTGGTTATGTGACATTTTCGATGTTGTGAAATGAAATGAGTTTGTGAAATATTGTCGCTTTAAATAGTGTCATGTGCTTATGAGCAATCGTTGCACCCCGGCATGTTCCGCCGCCTTTGGTCGGGGTGTGACAGTTGGTATCAGAGCCATGACAATTAAGATAGGTGGTTAGACGTAACGACCTAGAATTGTTATGCTTAGGGTCCTATACGTGTGTTCATACGTGTTTACTCTATCTAATTGTTCATATCGCATGTTTATTTATTAACTTGTTTAAAATTCACCAATATCCTAAATGATCACATAC
Organism: Bidens hawaiensis; assembly: GCF_021521415.1. Classification (NCBI taxonomy): domain Eukaryota; kingdom Viridiplantae; phylum Streptophyta; class Magnoliopsida; order Asterales; family Asteraceae; genus Bidens; species Bidens hawaiensis. The sequence continues at coordinate 19,826 of NW_027504843.1, read as the reverse complement.
ACACACTTTCATAGTATTTCCAATGTATCCTTACCTTAAAACGCAAAAAGTTGATTTTCAATGTGTTTTATGGATTACAAGATTAACTTGGATCCCGTTGTTTCAAATCCCTTAAAGGTTGCGTTTATTTCGGGTTTGTAGCCATCATAGGAAACGAGAAATTATAAAATGACCATTTGACAAAAAGATTCCAAGAATCGAAGGTGATTTACTTACCTGGGATGGTTGAGTTATAATGCTCGTTTTCTAGGCCATAAATCGTGTTATAAATGTCAATACTTTAAGTAGTCGAATGCGAGCGTTCCGATCACCATCCTAATTTTCGGTGTTAAAACAATAGAACTACGGTGATTTCGTGGACTAGTGTTTTGACATGACGTTGTATCTCGATTTATTGTGTTATTATCGTTATTTGAGTCGAAAACATGAAAAAGTTTCGGTGGTTCGTACACATGTTTAGACTCCAATATGTTGTTTTATAAAACTTTTTAGTGTTGGAATATCAAGTCATGGTGGTTCATGCACGATTTTTCCAACTCTATAAATCTCAAAATCTCAAATTTTTAAGCTTTAAATTCTCAAAAAAAAAAAAAAAAAAACCATTTACTATTGTTTTCGGTTTTGTTATTTATAAACAAAGTTTTATATTTTATCTAACACTAACATCTTCTCCATACTAACTCTAGGATTCACAAATCAAAAATCGAAATCTTATTTTATTTTATACACCTTTATATTCATTTCCTTTTTACCCAAAAACTTATCCCATTTTCTTTATAATTTTTTAGCATGCCTCCGCTAAGACGCCAACCGCGCAAGAACTCCACTCGACGTATGGCCGCCATCATCGCCAAGAAAATGGCCGCTGTGATTCCCGAACTAATAACCCAAATACAAGCAAACCAACCCGCACCCGTTGTTGCACCTATTGAGCCCAAACCCGCATCCTACCTACTTAAACAATTTACTAGTGCCAACCCGTCCGAATTCTATGGAACCAACTGTGCGACTACGTTGTTGCAGTGGTTCGAATCTGTGGAGAATGTGTTTTTACACAGCGAATGCCCCGAAGCGAAAAAGACAAACTTCGCTTCAAGCATGTTTAGGGGAACCGCCCTAACTTGGTGGGGTAGTGTCATGCACCTCCAAGGTACGGATATGGCCATGGCTCTTCCATGGGCCGAGCTCAAGGCGCTGATGAAGAAGAAATTATGTCCTAAACACGAGCTCCAAAAGCTTGAGGTGGAATTTTGGGACCTAAAACAAGAAGGTGGTGATAACGCCGCTTACTCGCTCCGTTTCCACGAGCTAAGCGTTCTTGTACCTCACTTGGTCACCCCAGCCGAACGTGAAATTGACAAATATATTGGGGGTTTACAGATGAAAATCCGGGACTCAGTCATGAGTAGCAAACCCGCGAACCTTGAGGAAGCCATCACGTTAGCCGGTTGGCTATCGGAAAATCACGTGAAGGAGGGTACCCTAATGTGACATCCCACATCGGTTGGGAAGGAGAACTAAGCATTCTTTATAAAGAGGTGGATACCTTCCCCATCATAACGCGTTTTGGGCGCTTAATGGTAGTGGATGAGAGGAGAACTCCACAGTTAAGCGTGCTCAGGTGGGAGAAGTATGAGGATGGGTGACCACCTGGGCAACCAAAAGCAAATCCGTGAGGCGATGGTGGTACGTCCCGGCCAAAGCGGACAATATTATGATGCGGTGGTAGCTGGGCTGTTACAAGTTGGTATCAGAGCAAAGTTCGAGAGATTTAAGCATCCTACATGCTTAGACTTGAACAGAGAATGGGATTTAGGTAAGAAAAGAAAGAAGATGCCAGTTCAAGAATGCCATGTGTCGCTCAAGCAAGATCAGTAAAGGTGAAAGGTATGATTAAATGATATATGTTAATGAGAAAGAAAAGATATGAAAATGGTACGGATAGGAATAATTGATTGTTTGAATTAACTAACTACTTAAGTAGAACCAGCACAAATAGACTCATAAAAGGAAGTGTATAGGACACGGAAAGTAACGTGATCAGCTAATCACAACTGGCCACAGTTATTACCTGTTAGCCTTACCATCCTTGTACTAAACGGTTCCTTGAGTGACGATGTTTGTGTTTTCCCTTTTAGAATCCGATGGCTGGAGTTGGTAACATTGCTGGAGCTGGAGGTCGTGCTGGAAGACGCGGCAGGCCTCGTCGTATCCAGCAACCTTCGGTTGAGACAGCTTCCAACACCAGGGAGGAGGGTAGTGCAGCTGGAGGAGGTCCGATCAACAACGAAGGGGTTCAACTGGATCCCGCCATTCAAGCAGCTATCGTCCAAGCTGTAGCCGCTGCTGTAAAGAATATTACTCCAGGAGGCCCTGCTGGAAGCCGTGAAAGAACTGTGGACGGGGCAGGTGGTCATAGTAGGAATGATGATGAGGGGGAGAAGGGTGAATCAAGCGAGGAAAGGTCTGCGAAAGTCGATGACAGAAGGAGGGGCCGAGGCGGTTGCAACTACAAGTCCTTCAAAGGTTGCGACCCGCCTAAGCTGACTGGTTTAGGAGACGCAATCGCTACTCTTCAATGGGTAACCGCTATGGACAAGATTATCCGCATTAGCGAATGCCGTCCCGACCAAGCTGTGGGTTATGCTACACAGTCATTTGAGGAGGAAGCTATGTATTGGTGGGAAAGTGTGGAGCAGAGAAAGACTAAGGATGAGATCAGAGCGATGAGGTGGGAAGATTTGAAAGAGTTGGTAATGAAGAAGTTCTGTGCAGATGCTGAGGTTGAAAGAACGGAGATGAAGTTCCAGAATTTAAAAGCCGGTATGATGACGCACCGTGAGTATACCACGGAGTTCAACCGACTATCTAGGTTGGTGCCTGACATGGTTGACACTGAGGTCAAGAGAATCAAATGTTATGTGAGGGGGTTGCCATAAAAGGTCCGCATGTTAGTCAGGGCGATTCAACCTGCTAATTTTGATTCGGCTGTTGGACTCGCGGAAATGGTCTATGCTGACTCGGCCGCGGATGATAGGGTGGAAAGGGACGAAGAGAAAGAGAAGAAAGGGGTCACTCCTGCTAAACGACCCAGTACTCAGTATGGAACTCCAAGGATAAGAAACAGAAAGTGTGGGAGAAGAGATCGTGTAAGACCTGCGGAAAGAGGCATGGTGGTGAGTGCAAGTGGGGAAAAAGTTCTAATGTTTGTCTCAAATGTGGAAAGGCTCATGGTGGAGAATGCAGAATGGGGTCGAATGCCTGTTATAAGTGCGGGAAGGTAGGGCATTATGCCAATGAGTGTAGTGCGAAGCCAGCATGTTACAAATGTGGCAAGACAGGCCATATGTCAAGGGAGTGCACTGAAGGTGTAGCTGGAGGTAGTGGAAAGAAGGATGCCGATCAAGCTAGGCCCAGAACTAGAGCCTACATGCTGACCCAGGAACAAGCCAGGCAGATTCCGGATGTCGTCACAGGTACGTTTCTAGTGAACGATGTTTCCGCTTCTGTATTATTTGATTCTGGTGCGAATAGAAGTTTTGTAGCTACGACGTTTAGTAAAATAGCTAAAATGAAAGGCTGCCGAGTGTCTGAAACTTTTGTAGTAGAAACCGCAAGTGACACTTCGGTGAAAATAACAAAAATGGTTAAGAATTGTAAGATAGTGTTAGAGGGACATGAGTTCCCTGTTACTTTGTATGTTATGGCCTTAGGAGGGTTCGATGTAGTCTTGGGTATGGATTGGTTGTCTGAGTTTGAGGCTCAGATAGTATGTAAAAGTAAGATGATAAGGTTAAAGTCATTGGATGGTAGTGCGGTGACGGTTTATGGTGATAAGGAGAGTTATGGGCTTAATGTCATTTCGATGATAAAAGCCGAGGGTTTGTTAAGGCGAGGGTGCGGTGCCTACCTGGCGTATGTTGTCAACGCTACGGCCGAAACGAAAGAAATGAATAACGTTCCTATTGTGCGCGACTACCCAGAAGTATTCCCTGAGGATCTTCCGGGGTTGCCACCTGAGCGAGAGATAGAATTTCAGATAGATCTAGTACCAGGAGCCCAGCCCGTCGCGAAAGCGCCTTACCGTCTAGCACCGTCCGAGATGAAGGAATTGATGTCCCAACTGCAAGAACTCCTCGACAAGGGTTTTATCAGACCGAGTGTTTCTCCGTGGGGCGCACCGGTTTTGTTTGTGAAGAAAAAGGATGGAAGTATGAGAATGTGCATAGACTATCGTGAGTTGAATAAGCTTACGGTAAAGAATAGATACCCCTTGCCTAGGATTGACGATCTGTTTGATCAACTGCAAGGTTCGAGTTGGTTCTCACGAATAGATCTCAGATCAGGCTACCATCAACTGAAGGTAAAGGAGGCAGACGTCCCTAAGACAGCGTTCCGAACGCGATATGGACACTACGAGTTCCTCGTAATGTCATTCGGTCTAACAAATGCTCCTGCAGCATTTATGGACATGATGAACAGGGTGTGTCGACCAATGTTGGATAAGTCAGTTATCGTTTTCATTGATGACATATTAATATATTCAAGGAGCGAGTCTGACCATGCGGAGCATTTGAGAGAAGTATTGGAAGTTCTGAAGAAAGAGAAGTTGTATGCCAAGTTTTCGAAATGCGCGTTCTGGTTAAGAGAGGTGCAATTTTTAGGTCACGTGATTAATCCGGAAGGGATTACCGTGGACCCAGCTAAGATTGAGGCGATAACGAATTGGAAGACTCCGCAGAATCCGACTGATATACGAAGTTTCCTAGGGTTAGCCGGCTACTACAGGAGATTCATCGAAGGTTTCTCCAAGATAGCCGCACCGCTGACCGGTATGACCCGAAAGTCGATAGTATTCAGTTGGGGAAAATTTCAAGAAGAAGCCTTTGAAGAATTAAAGAGAAGACTCACGCAAGCTCCAATCCTTGCTCTACCCGAGGGTGACGAGGATTTCGTTGTGTGTGCTGATGCCTCGCATCAAGGGCTAGGTTGCGTGTTGATGCAACGAGGGAAAGTGATAGCTTACGCGTCTAGACAGTTGAAGGTCCATGATAGTACTTATCCGACGCATGATTTGGAGTTAGCAGCCGTAGTGCATGCTCTTAAGATATGGAGGCATTATCTGTACGGTACTAAGTGTACTATCTATACAGATCATAAGAGTTTAAAGTACTTTTTCGAGCAGAAAGAATTGAACATGAGGCAGAGAAGATGGTTAGAATTGATAAAGGATTACGACTGTGAGATTAAGTATTACCCCGGTAAAGCTAACGTGGTCGCTGATGCGCTAAGTCGTAAAAATGAGGAAGTCCTAGCAACCGTGAAGTCTTACCAGCTGATTGTGAACTCAAGTCTTTTTGAAGAAATCATCAAGGTGCAGTCAGAGGTGTTAGTAGATGAAGGGTTAGTAAAGAAAGAAAGGGTGTTCGGCCAGCAGATTGAGTTAGTGGAAAACACTCATGGAGTTAAGACTAGATTTGACCGCATGTGGATCCCACGCCATGGTGATCTTAGAAGTCGAATCTTAGATGAAGCTCATAAGTCAAGGTACTCAATCCATCCTGGAGCTACAAAGATGTACCAAGACTTGAAAAGGGATTACTGGTGGCCTGGAATGAAGAATGATGTAGTAGATTATGTCGGTAAGTGCTTAACTTGCTTACAAGTCAAAGCCGAACATCAGAAGCCTTATGGGAAGATGCAACCGCTAGAGATACCCGAGTGGAAATGGGAACACATCACTATGGATTTCATAACTAAGCTACCTCGTACAGCTAAGCATCATGATACCATCTGGGTGATTGTGGACCGTTTGACCAAGAGTGCTCACTTTCTACCCATACGAGAGGCCATCTCGTCAGAAACGTTAGCAAGCTTGTTCATTAAAGAAATTGTAACCAAGCATGGAGTACCGTTATCGATCGTGTCTGATAGAGATACACGGTTTACTTCAAGATTCTGGAAGAAATTCCATGAAGCTATGGGGACGAGGTTGAACATCAGTACGGCGTACCATCCTCAAACCGATGGACAGTCCGAAAGGACGATCCAAACCCTTGAGGATATGCTACGTGCTTGTGTTTTAGATTTTGGTGGAAGCTGGGATGATCATCTGCATCTGGCAGAGTTCTCCTATAACAACAGTTACCATTCGAGCATTGGTATGCCACCGTTTGAGATGCTTTACGGTCGACGATGTAGAACCCCGGTGTGTTGGGGTGAGATTGGTCAAAAGGAAATGGGAAGCCTAGAAGTGGTTCAAGAAACGTCTTCAAAGTTTGATCAGATCAAAGCAAGAATGAAAGCCGCTCAAGACAGACAAAAGTCTTATGCAGATAAGCGGCGACGACCAATTGAGTTTAACGTTGGTGACAATGTGATGCTCAAGGTCTCGCCTTGGAAGGGGATTATCCGTTTTAGGAAAAGAGGAAAGTTGAGTCCGAGGTACATTGGACCGTTCAAGGTTGTAAAACGTGTGGGTGAAGTAGCTTATAAACTGGATTTACCCGATGAGTTAGAAGGAATTCATTCAACCTTCCATGTTTCTCATCTGAGGAAGTGTCTAGCTGACGACACATCTCACGTGCCATTAATGGACATTGAGGTTGATGAACAATTGAACTACATCGAGCAACCGATAAAGATCGTTGATCGCAAGGAGAAGCAGCTTCGTCACAAGATTATACCCTTGGTAAAAGTGATATGGAAACACCGCAAGGGATCAGATGCTACTTGGGAAGTCGAGGATGAGATGCGCAAGTTTTACCCTAGTTTGTTTATGTAATAGTTAGGTTTCGGGGACGAAACCTCTTTAAGGGGGGAAGACTTGTAACATCCTAAATTTTAATTATAAATAAAGAAAGTTATGTTTAGTGATTTCACGTTGTTAATTATTTAATGTCGAGTAAGGAGGGAGTTGGGCTTAGATTGCGTAAGATGGGTTAAATGAGAATGGGCCTCGGGTCCGTGGGCTTAGAGGGATATAAATATCCCATCCCAAACCCAATCTTTCATTTCCACCTTCTTTCTTCACACACTCAAAACACACACATACTAACCGATCAAGATTCGAAGCCGAGACCCGAGATTTTGTTGATAGATCTGAGTTGGTAAGGTAAGAACAAATCCACCAAAGCTTATATTACTGAAAATGGTTAGGATTTGATGGGTTAACCGAACCCGAAACCCAAACTGCCCAAATCGGACCCCTAAAACGTCGATTTTAGGCCGATTTGATGGTTGGGATTTGTAGGCGCCGATCATACGATTCCGTGGGTACCAAAATCGAGTTATTTGGCTAAGAAACGAAGGATTTATGGGCAAATAGATCTGCAGCGCGATAACTTCGCCTGCAAGATTAAGTTCGCCTGATGAACTTCGCCTTCAAGCGTAACTTCGCCTTCAAGCGTAACTTCGCCTAAGGATAACTTCGCCTACGGCCAAGTTCGCCTAAGGTATAACTTCGCCTGAAGCCAAGTTCGCCTAAGGTTTAACTTCGCCTGAAGCCAAGTTCGCCTAAGGTTTAACTTCGCCTGAAGCCAAGTTCGCCTAAGGTTTAACTTCGCCTGAAGCCAAGTTCGCCTAAGGTATAACTTCGCCTGAAGCCAAGTTCGCCTAAGGTTTAACTTCGCCTGAAGCCAAGTTCGCCTAAGGTTTAACTTCGCCTGAAGCCAAGTTCGCCTAAGGTTTAACTTCGCCTGAAGTGAAGTTCGTTTATAAAATAAATTAAAAACCTAATGGAAAATGTGTTAAGGCAGTTATCGCCTAAGGTTTAACTTCGCCTTAACCCCAGCCAGGGGCTCTGCCCCTTGGACCCCGCTAGGGGCTGCCGCCCCTAGAACCCCGCTGCCAGGGGCGGCAGCCCCTAGCGGGGTCCAAGGGGCAGAGCCCCTGGCTGGGGTTAAGGCGAAGTTAAACCTTAGGCGATAACTGCCTTAACACATTTTCCATTAGGTTTTTAATTTATTTTATAAACGAACTTCACTTCAGGCGAAGTTAAACCTTAGGCGAACTTGGCTTCAGGCGAAGTTAAACCTTAGGCGAACTTGGCTTCAGGCGAAGTTAAACCTTAGGCGAACTTGGCTTCAGGCGAAGTTATACCTTAGGCGAACTTGGCTTCAGGCGAAGTTAAACCTTAGGCGAACTTGGCTTCAGGCGAAGTTAAACCTTAGGCGAACTTGGCTTCAGGCGAAGTTAAACCTTAGGCGAACTTGGCTTCAGGCGAAGTTATACCTTAGGCGAACTTGGCCGTAGGCGAAGTTATCCTTAGGCGAAGTTACGCTTGAAGGCGAAGTTACGCTTGAAGGCGAAGTTCATCAGGCGAACTTAATCTTGCAGGCGAAGTTATCGCGCTGCAGATCTATTTGCCCATAAATCCTTCGTTTCTTAGCCAAATAACTCGATTTTGGTACCCACGGAATCGTATGATCGGCGCCTACAAATCCCAACCATCAAATCGGCCTAAAATCGACGTTTTAGGGGTCCGATTTGGGCAGTTTGGGTTTCGGGTTCGGTTAACCCATCAAATCCTAACCATTTTCAGTAATATAAGCTTTGGTGGATTTGTTCTTACCTTACCAACTCAGATCTATCAACAAAATCTCGGGTCTCGGCTTCGAATCTTGATCGGTTAGTATGTGTGTGTTTTGAGTGTGTGAAGAAAGAAGGTGGAAATGAAAGATTGGGTTTGGGATGGGATATTTATATCCCTCTAAGCCCACGGACCCGAGGCCCATTCTCATTTAACCCATCTTACGCAATCTAAGCCCAACTCCCTCCTTACTCGACATTAAATAATTAACAACGTGAAATCACTAAACATAACTTTCTTTATTTATAATTAAAATTTAGGATGTTACACCTAACCCTCAAGAAAACAATCGAGAAGCCAAAACCGAGCCTGCTCCCCAAGCCAAGATTGAACCCGCACCACAAGCTATAAACTACTCCAACTCCTCCCGACACAACAACAACAACAAGAAGAAACCCAAGACTAATTACCGAAACTTTGCCGTCACCCAACCTCAACCACCACAACAAGCCCAAACTCTTCCCCAAAACCGAAAACCTTATATTGGTAACTCCCCACTATGTAACACTTGCCAACTTCACCACCCAACGAACTCGCCGTGTCGCCATTGTACAATTTGTAATCGATTTGGTCACTTCCCCAACACATGCCGATCCACCCAACGAAACCAACCCAACCAACCTAACCCACCAACCCAACCGAGAAACTTTCCCCAAAATGCCCAAAACCGCTATGCACCATACCCATCAAACCAGCCCCAACAACCCCGAGCTTGCTTTAATTGTGGTGATCCCAACCATTTCCGCCAAAATTGCCCACGTTTAGCTTTTGCCAACCAAGCTCAAACCGTAACCATACCATACTACCAAACACAAGCTTACCAAGTTCAAACTTACCAACCCCAAATTCCCCAACTCAATGCACCACTCATCCAACCTATCCAAACAATCCAACCTATCTTTGAAATTTGAGTCGAAACTTGCGATGCCTCGAACTAAGCTTTCCCGACCGTTCTCTGTTGAAGTCGCCAATGGCAATTCTATTACCATCAATTCCATCGTCCGCGATTGCTCTCTTATTCTTTCTAAGCATAAATTCTCCATCGATCTCATCCCGATGCAAATGGGTAGCTTCGATGTCATAGTAGGCATGGATTGGTTGTCTTTGCACCGTGCCGAAGTCGTTTGTTTTGATAAATTCATTCGCATTCCGCTTGTCAACGGCAAGGTTCTTAAGGTCTTTGGAAACACAACGTCTCGAAGGCTAAATCTTATGTCGTGTGCTCAATCGTAAAAGTACTTACACCAAAAGTACGTTCCGTTTTTAGCTCTCTCGGTGACAAAAGACAAAAAGGAAAGGAAGATCCAAGATATTCCTATTGTTCGTGATTTCCTTGATGTCTTTCCCGATGATGTTACCGATCTTCCTCCCGTTCGTCCGATTGAATTCCAAAATGATCTTGTGCCCGGCGCGATGCCCGTGGCCAAGGCTCCTTATCGTCTAGCCCCGTCGGAAATGCAAGAACTATCAAACCAACTCGAAGAACTTTCCGATAAAGGCTTCATTCGTCCAAGCTCTTCCCCTTGGGGCGCTCCTGTTCTCTTCGTGAAAAAGAAGGATGGTTCGTTTCGTATGTGCATCGATTATCGAGAACTCAACAAACTTACTATTAAAATTCGTTATCCATTGCCACGTATCGACGACTTATTCGACCAACTTCAAGGCGCAACTTGTTTCTCCAAAATTGATCTTCGATCGGGTTATCATCAATTGCGTGTTCGCGAAGATGACATTCCAAAAACCGCTTTCCGTACTCGATATGGACGAGTTATGATTTTAATCGGTTCGGGTGAATTCGGGTCGGGTTATTCGAGTCTCAGGTCACTTCGGTTCGGGTTTTTTATTCGGGTACGCTTAAAAAACACACCCCTAGTATGTTCTGCTCTCTTGATCTTCCAAGGAAGAGAAAACACAAGGATTAAAATCATAACTCATCTATGATCAAGGGATTTCAAGGATGTCCATTGATGAATGCTATATCCGCCAACCTGAAGATACATAGCACATGGGTTGAATAATTTTGGGTGAATGCTAGGGATATAACTCAGCGGTATAGTGTCACCTTGACGTGGTGGAAGTCATCAGTTCGAGCCCGATTAGACGACGAAGAAGGGGAGCTCAATCACGACCGAAGTAACAAATCAAAAATTGACCATCACTGAGGAGGTTGTGAGAAGGGCATTGTTGATCAAAGATTCCCCTGATCACTCGTCTGAGAAGTTTGACAAGAAAGATCTTGAGCAGTTCGTCAAACACATTGGATATGATATTGAATGGACCACTTGTGTGAAGAGATACTTACCCGCCTATTGGAAGTTCACATTCCATATAGTCGACCATTGTTTATCTGCACAAAAGGGCGGGTTTGACAAGCTGAAGGTAGTGGTGGGTTGGAGTGATGGCCTGCCTTACAAACCAAACAAGGTATACCTTCTCAAGGCTTTTCTTCAAGAGCATGCAATCAAATTTGATCACGAAGAAACCAGGAGAATGTATCCTTGTTTTGTGCAACTAAGTCTAGATGATCTGCTAAAGATTTTCCAACCAGAATATCCAGAAGAAGTTGATGCTGAAGGAAACGTTGCTGATCCATCTGAGCCTCATCATGCGAAGATGGTAAGACAAACGATATTCAAGGCAATGTTGGAGCCAGTGGGGAGAAGCAGGTATAAGTACAAAGGCCAAGAGCCCGGTGCAAAGTTCGGTCAGTTTGCTGAGACCGAACCTGATAGTGAGGAAACGAAAGAAGAGGTAGAAGGGGATAATGGAGATGACGGTGATGATGACGATGGTCAAAGTGGTGATGAAGTTGCAGAGAGTGAAGAAAGTGACCTCGAGACTGATATTGAGGGTGAACATAGGTCAAAGAGCTTCACGATAAAGAGAAATGGTAGCCTTCTGTTGGTGAGTCCTCAAAACAGCCTGTGGAAAAAGAGGAGGAGCCCGAATGCCCACTCAAGCATTTGAAAAGGATGAAAGGGTCCAAGAAGTCTACATCTTTAAAGATGCCAACTTCGGTGAAGGTAATCTTTTCTTAGATTTCCACATTGCTGACACAACCCCAACCAACCACACTACCACTGCCCACCACACAAGCTGACCCTCACCTAGCTTTAACTACTACCTTATCCGGGACAGTAGAAAAGCTTAAGGCTAAACAAATTCATGTGCCTAAAACCAAAACCAAGACCAAAACCAAACCAAATCCACATCCTCCAGGACACTTTTAGATGAACCAATTACACCTCCCAAGACCTCACCATCCAAGTTAGATGAACCCATGCCATCTGTGACATCCGTCAATTTCGAGTCTCGTTTTATATTCATTTTTTTGTATTCATTTTTGTAACATGTCGATTTCTTTCGCGTTTTATTTTAATAAGTTATACTTCGTAATTTGTGGTTAAACTTGTAAACCCGAACCGGAAATTTATCAAATCATTGATAATATAACTCAAGCGTGTGCGAGGTTTGTCAAATACAGTTATCTATAATTTAGAAGCTCGGTTAAGTAAATGTTAGATACTAAATTGGATTTCTTTAAAGTTATTCAAGTTTTAAATCATACTAAACTAAACACCAAACTTGAGGAGGTTATTTTGAAAATAAATATATTTATTATATATAAATAAAATATTAAACCTAACCCTAACATATTAACAAACCACAACCAAGTCCCATCTCTTTCTACCTAATCCGGCCTTCGCCCCTGCCGGCACCGTTTTTCCGGCGACCCGAAAAACCGGACACCTGTACCGCAGCCTCTCTATCTCCCTCGGCGCTCTCTCTCTCTCTCTCTCTCACCGAATCTGATATCTCTCTCTCTCCCTCTCCCTCTCCATCTCCCTCCGGTTGCGGTCTCCGTCTCCGGCAGGTGCGACTCCTTTCATTCCTCGGCATAGAGCCACGACTCGTGCACGACTAATAGGTAAATTAATTTTGGGCGTTGGTGTTATCGGTTTTCGCTTATAAATTGTTCGGATCTAAATTGTTAATAATAGTTTTGTTATCGGTTATATTTTTGAAGCGGGTTGGTCAAGTATGGAGTTGGGTTGATTTGGGTAAAAGATGAACAACCGGATAATGGATATAAATTCCTTATGGGTTTAAGTTAACAAATATTATCATGGTTCGTTTTGGTTTGTACATTAATTATTAAACTAGAGGTCTCGGGTTCGGGTCTCATCTTAGACCGGTTTTAATGTTATTTTTACACTTAACAAATCTCGGTTACTATTAGTGTTAACATTTTTACATAAAAATTATTATTAGTATTATTATGTTTAACTTACTAATATATGTATTCATTATTAATGTTATTATTATTATCATTATTATAAATATTAAAGTGGTTATTAATATTATTAAAAGTCATATTGTTATTATCTATTAAAAATCATATTTCTATCATTATTTATTAACAATAATATTATTATACTTATTTTGTAAATTCGTTTAGAAATCGAACCAACATCAAGTATGTATCATTATTTACTATCAATATTATTTATTATTATTATTATTTTTATCAACAACACTTTAACTAATACCAAGATTTCTATTCTATAACTATTAATATTAGTATTATTAATAATAATTATTGTTATAATTATTATACTATATTAGTTTTATTAAAAATAATTATTGTTATTATTATTAACATCATTATCTTATATATCTATATACATATCCAACATATCTTTTAAAGTTATTAATATCATTACTATCTTATCATTAATAATATTGTTGTAAACTTTATTATCTATGCATTTTATAAAACCGAACTCTTGATTTAAACCCGTCTTGTTTCTTTTAATATTGGTTTAACTATTTAAAAGCCCAATAACATAATATTGTTTTATTTTAATTATCAATTTAGTATGAGTCCCTAATCATTAACAAATTAACCGGTAATCCGATTAACAACCGAACGTTCTTGTCCAATGTTTCAAATGTAGTTTCAAATAAAGTTCAAGTTCATTAATGTATTGTATTTATTCATTTTCAATTAGCTTTCAAGTCGGATTCGTTCGTTTCGTTCACAAGCTTTGTATATGTCGATCATTTATTATTTCCCGATTCGTCAATCGAGGTGAGTACTTTCATACCCCCTTTTTCCATTTTCCGTTTTGGGGTGCATTTCATACTTATCAAACTAAATGCTTTATTTACTTGAATCATAAACCCACAAACGTGATTGTATACATTACTTAAATATTTGCTTGATTTGGTGTTCTATGCTATATGTGTATGTGTTTATCGCTTTCGGTTGGTTGAATCTATAAAAATCCTAGACTACTTGGCAACCCCTTGTAGCTAGGTGGTGCTAATGTGTTTAGCAACTGTCAATAAAATTCTAGAGTATTTGGCATCCCCTTATAGCTAGGTTGCGTTAACGTAATTCTATTAGCGATTGTCAATTTATCCAAGTTGTTGCTTTTATTTATTGTTTTGCATACAAGTTTTGTGGCTTTTATTACTATATACTTATATGCTCAAACTTATGAATTGCTCACCAACCTTTGTGTTGACAAACTTTATTTTATGAAATGTTGCAGGTTTGACTTTTTTTGACTCGAGGACTTGATGAAAAACGTTACCAAGACTATTAGGGTATTAGTAAAACGAACAATATAAATGTTACTTGTATTCAACTTGTTGGTGTGAACGAGATGTGTTGTTTATTGATTTGTTGAAATAAAAAGAGTTGATTAAATATTGTCACTTTAAATAGTGTCTTGTGTATTTTTCCAATCACGTTGCACCCCAGCATGTTCCGCCGCCTTTGGTCGGGGTGTGACAGATTGGTATCAAAGCCACAAGACTATAAGATAGGTGGTTAGACGTAACGACCTAGTATAGTCTTTACTTTAGGTTCCTTATACGTGTTGCATATACGTGTTTACCCTACTTGATTGTTCAGTACACTTGTTTATTTATATACTTATTTATTTTATCAAATCATAAATATACACATACACACACTTTCATAATACTCCAAGGTATCCTTACCTTAAAATGCAAAAACATTTGTTTTTATTGTCTTTTATGGATCACGAGCTTAACTTGGATCCCGTTGTTTCAAATCTCCTTAAAGATTGTCTCATATGAGATGACCACTTTAAGTAGTCGAATGCGAGCGTTCCGCCCGCCATCCTATATTTCAGTGTTAAAACAATAGAACTACGGTGATTTCGTGGACTAGTGTTTTGATACGATGTTGTATCCCAATTTATTATTTTTGTTACAATCGTTATTTGAGTCAAAAACATGAAAAAAGACGCGGTGGTACGTGCACATGCTTAGACCCCAACATAGTAGTTTTTGCAAAAAGGTTTTTAGTGTCGAAATATCAAGTCATGGTGGTTTATGCGCGATTTTTTCACCTTTGAATCTTAAAACATTATTATTACATTTCAAGAATTTAAACCATTTTTCCTTTATTTTGTTATAAATTCTTACCACAAGTCTTCATTTATAAATACTATATTTATTTTTATTTTTATTTTTATTTGTTAATAATTCTCTTATATCTCGATTTTATGTAGTAAAGTTTTACACCAATTTTCTCATCTTGTTTTCACAAGGATTTTTATTGCAAATTTCGTTCATTAAAATCTCTCCGTTATAAATAAATAAATAAATATATGTATATATAGAGTTTGATCTATTCATAATGATTTTAATATGCCATTTATTTTCATTAAGACGATTTACAAACAAAAATCTTATTATATAAATTTCATCATATTAAGGAAGTTTTATGATAAATTCACCTTAAAATTTTAAGTAAATTTCATATTGTATAAACTTTAAATTGTCTTTAAAGTCATTGTACAAAATTTTATAAAATTTTATTTTTATAACTATTCCGTTTATTTTGTACGATCACTTCAAAAATTTAATTATTTAAACTTCTCACGACATTTTTAATTATACTGTATTATATAATACATGTGGTAGAATTTTCGCTACCCAAATTTATTTTAATAACAACTTTCATCATACAATCTTTGGTTCATTTTAAATTTTCGCAAATAAAACTTACATCATACGATTGTCCGCGTTTTAAAATTCTTATGATAGTTTTACCATGATCTTTCAAGAAAGTCACAAACTTATAGCTTGTAATCTTCTTGAAATCCTCACGCAAAACTTCATAGAAATTTTACTTAAAAGACAAAAAAAATCGGTTACTTGTTATTTCTCGATTTACAATGCCGGTCATTTTAACTTACCATAATATTTTTGTTACACGATATTAAGTAACGAACTTGGTAAAAGAAAAACGATTTTCATTTTGCAACTTTGTATTCCCAAAAAGGACATTCATCATTTAATATTGAGACCTCATAAAAAATTTTGACATTCAATTTACGTATTTTAAATTCCTGATAAGCAAAAAAAAAATTATTGTAATCTTTATAAAAAAAGATTTTGCGTGGTTCACATGCTCAGATCTCAAAAAAATTCTATTTATATTTATATAATATATATATTCATATATATATATATATATGTATATTAACTTGTAATTTTAATTATTAAAATTTTCATGGACATTTCAAGCATTATTTATAAATTATGATATTTTCAATTTAATAACTATTATTAGTCAAAATTTCCCTAAATGCAACCACAAGTTCCCAAACACCCGTATCCCATCTCAAACTACCGCCTTAAATCAAACCATCCTTATACTTCAAAAGTTTTCCCGCGCACTCAAATCTTTCCTCAATATGAACGAAACCTAAACATCCAAAAGTATACCCCTCATCTGCCCAAACCCCATGCAAGTCCAAAATATACAAAAATCAACCCAACAAAAGGCCCTAACTACCGACACTTCTACGCCACGAAAACCTATCAAACTCACCATCCCAATGCTTCAAAGACACCGAAAAACACACTCACGAATGCCTTGAACATATACAAACCAAAGCTTACCCAACTATGATTCAAATTCTTCGACCCATACTATGTCAATTCACCAAACCATATCGCCACACCGTTTCCATCCAACCATAGAGTTGATGTCAAAATAGTAACCCAAGCACTCCTTACAAAATACATGAATAAACTGAAACTCAACCCAAACTAGTCAAGATCGAATTATCCAACCCATCAACGTAACTCTTGCTCAAATAAGCAAAAAACCTTCCCTTAATAGCCCAACCATTACTCACCCAAATCATCTAAGCCTAAACCACTCAAACAACCTAAACTCAACAAACCTCATAAATCCAACCCAAGAAAACCCAACTACGCAAGCCAACCAAAACATACTCACTCTTCACCAAATTTCCAAACTCTTCACCATTCGAAGCCTAAAACCTCTCCATACACATGCAAGCTTCGTTTTACCCTAATTTTATATATATATATATATATATATATGTGTGTGTGTGTGTGTGTGTGTGTGTGTATGTGTGTGTGTGTGTGTGTGTATACCTACATACAACTAGTGTATTTATAACAACCTCATGTATTCAAATAATCGCTTTTAAATTATAAACTCTAAATATATATATATATATATATATATATATATATATATATATATATGATACTGTCATGATTTTAAATATATATAACGATTATATGTATGATTTCAAGATTTTAAATATTGTCACCTAAGGTGATAAATCTCTTAATAACTTTATAAATTCAAGGTTTCATTTTGAATGTTGAATGCGGGATTTTTTTAGTAACAAATTTTAACATTCATCATTTTGCATAAACTTAATGACCATGGCTTTGCAAATCTTTTGACACGCGTTTATAAATACTTTATGTTTCATATTGTGACCTGAATTTTGTTCAATAACGACTTACACAACTCTTATTTTCGCGAGCATCATCACTTTATATAATTTATCTTCATCACAATGACTTTTGTTAGGACATGAAATGTCATGTGTATGTCCCCAGTTCTATCAGGATGGTTCGATATGAAAATAACGTTCGTGAAACCAAGTTAACGGACTGAAAATGTCAAAAGAAACTGATTCGATCGAATCAGTGACTGATTCGATCGAACCAGGACTCATTCGATCGAATGAGATACTCATTCGATCGAATCAGTATACGATATATAAACGAAACTTAGGAAATTTCACAACAGAGAGCACACATTACACACAGTCACGAACCTGCTACTGCCGAAAATCCTCTCTGCCAATCTTCGTCGTGTCGGTCTTTTCCTCCGTCCCTAGGTGTCAAACCGTCTTAGGAATCGTAACCGTGCGTTGTTGATCACCACCGAATCGCCGTGTTAGAGGATTCCGCACTCTAACACGTTGCCCCGTGAATCGTTGGGAAACCGTGTCCCGCACCGGTCCGACAAAGTGGTATCAGAGCCTTTGGTTCTTGATTCACGTTAGATTCGTGGTGAAATTCGTGTTTTTCTCGCGAAAATCGTAATTTTTGCCGGAAAATTCCGAATTTTTGGTGTTTTTGATCTTGGTGTTCGTCGTGTTCTTGTCAAAAACTGTTAAAATTGTCATATTTTGGTGTTTTGATCTTAGAATTGTGTGTTAAAAGTTCGAGTTTCGTCAAGAACGTTCTTCGCGTTCTTCGTGTTCTTCGTATTTTTGGTGGTTTTGATCCGTTTTTTGGTTGGTCTTAAGTTGTTTTTGTGTTAAAAGTCATATTTCGATCTTAATTTGCCTCTTGATCTTTCAAAATTCGTGTTTTTGATTCAAAATTCGAAAATCCGTCAAAATCTTCTAATTTTAGAATTTCCAGAAATTTCGATCGAACCAGTCTATTTTTGGAACTCATTCGATCGAATAGCCTTCCTATTCGATCGAACAAGTTTGAACTTTGACCGAATCAGTTTTTTCCCGCCGAGAATTACTCCTAGTTCATTCGATCGAACCAGATTTGTTCATTCGATCGAATTAGTCACCATTCGATCGAATAAGTTTTTTATTCGATCCGCCGATTCGATCTTTGTCTTATTCGACTGTCAGAACCCGTTCGATTGAACCAGAAACTCTTTCGATCGAACCTCTCAACCCATTCGATCGAACCAGATTCACATTCGATCGAATAACTTTCAGAAGATCAGATCTGTATTTCAGAGAGACATTCGATCGAACCAGAACACATTCGATCGAATAGGTCACTCATCCGATCGAATCAAACCCATTCGATCAACAGTTCAACGTTAAAGCAAAGAAAGAAAGATGGCTGCAAGTTCGAGTACCAACAAGAGGATTCAATCGATTCTCGAAAGTGATTCTGAATCGGGAAGCTATAACAAGCCACCAAAGCTAATGACTTTAAACGATTTTACAACCTGGAAGACAAGATTTCAAATTCATATAACAGGTGTAAATCCTGGACTTTGGGAAGCTGTTCAGACAACTTGGGTGCATCCGACAAATGATGATGGTGAGACTTTGAGTTACTTTAGGCTGTCTGAAGATCAAAGGATAGCCTTTGATGCTGAGAAGAAAGCCTTCTCGTTACTGTCACAAGCACTTTCAAGCGATCTCTTCCATCAGTTTAACCAGTTTACAACAGCGTCAACTCTTTGGAACGCACTGGTTGAACGATGTGAAGGATCTGACTCACTTAGAGAAATTCACGCACGGGAGCTCAAGCGTGAATTTGATTTGTTTGGTCCAGAATCGGGAGAAGACATTGAATCGTTACTGTCGAGATTCTATCATCTAATGTCAGAACTCAAGTCCTATAATGTCAAAACAACAGGGACTGAAAAGGTTAGATGTCTTGCTCAAGGACTTCCAACCAGCTGGAACACCTTCCTGACAGTAATGAGAAGAAGTCATCAGCTGGAGACGATTCTCCTGTCTGATTTTATTAAAGAAATCAGACAAGAAGAGGCTGAACTAAGAGCCTCCTCCAGAAAACCGAGATCAACTTCTGACAAATCACTCTACATGTCAAAACCTCCTATGTCAGATTCAACTGATCATGCTCCGATGAAGACCGCTTTTGTCTCCTCAACGTCAAATCAATCAAAGGGGACTGAAACGAGATCTTCCGTCCCATCATCAACTTCTGGAAATTCAAGTACTAACTCCGGACCCAAGTCAACGGAGAAAGCAACGTTGAATACTGAAGGCTTGGGAACAGTAACAGTGGAGGTTGCCAAAGAACACATGGCAACTCTAGGCACGATAATTGAGTCCTACAGTTTAATGGTGGCGGGTAAGCTAGGAAATAGTCATCTGGACAGTGATGACTATGAACAGCTTGACGAAGA